>NC_068355.1:170922100-171007100 GCF_020536995.1 Dreissena polymorpha
AAAAATGTGACTTCTTCTGTGTTCACATGTTTTCACTATATACATATAGAGAAAAATGCCCCGCCCACTGGCGGCCATGTTTTTTCACCGATCCCGACCATTTTCATCAATTGAACCAATGTTTGTACCAACTTTCATGATGATTGGGCAAAAATTGTGACTTTTAGAGTGTTTACAAGGTTTCTCTATAGCCAAATAAGGAAAACTGCCCCGCCCACTGGCGGCCATGTTTTTCAACGGATCGGAACCACTTTTGAACTCACCCAAGATATTATTAAAACAAACATTTTGACAAAGTAACATAAAGATTGGGCATGAAATGTGACTTATACAGTGTTTACAAGGTTTTTCTTTTTTTGACCTAGTTTTTGACCCATCACAACCCAGTTTCGAACTCGGCCGAGATTTCATTGGGACAAAGCTTCTGACCAAGTTTCATGAAGATGGGACAAGAAATGTGGCCTCTAGAGTGTTTACGAGCAAATGTTAACGGACGGACGGACGGACATACTACGGATAAAGACTGGTCACAAAAGCGAAATAAGTTAAGAAAAAAATTAAGATTCTCCGACATACCAAGTTGACAACCTTCAACATTTTTTCCCTTTCATCTGAACCATTTATTTACAAATGTCCCTCTTATGAACATTATGAACATAAATATTGATCAAGCAAGATTTATTTCATGATAGTAAGACAATTGCAATTCCTAAGGCATCCCATTCTGTGTTGGCATAAAAAGACCCAGGACATGTTGACTCGAGATTTTCATTGTTTCATGCACATACTTGAACAAACATTTTAAGTGAAGTTCATTTATGACATGATGCAATATTATACGCAGTCCATTCCAGTTCTGATACCTTACTTGAGAATATGATATAACTATGTTGATGTAAAGAAGTTTTAGCTGCATAAACAATCATAACTGTAAATAACTTTATACACACTATAGTTAAAACGCACATGTTATAGGCTTGTTAAAGATAGGTCATAAAACTGAATCTTAAAATATAACGCCTTCATTTAATGACCAGTAACAGGTCTGTCAAAAACATAAAGCTGTTTAAAATCAATTTGTAATATGGTACATTCTAACCTTTCATTTGTCACAAGATGGTATCTGTCGCTGAAACCTGAAGCATTATTGCCCACTGACCACCTGACAATCTGAATGTCATTGTGCTTGTAACACCCGAAATCGCCAGTGCAATACAAGCTTATATTGCCGCCATAGTCGTAAATCGTTTGGTTTTGAGGGAAAGGCTCAATAAGTATTGGTCCCTTCGCTCGTGTGGAACAATCTGTGCAGAGAATAACTTATGTAATACTGACAATCCACATTTTACACTACTGATAATGCTTTGTATTAAAGCAAGTTTATACGATTTTGTCAAATATTTATGAATTTATATAAAATGTGTAAAAAACTTATTTTATATTTTTTTCAATATTAATTAAAACTAGAGCTTTGTCACAGACATGACATATACCCCCACATGCCGCAATGACACATAATATTTTGCATGTCCTCTTCACAAAAAACAGCAGACACCATGCTCAATTTTTAAAACGCACTAAGTGACTCCTTGACCTAGTTTTTGACCCAGAAAGGCCCATGTTCTAACTTGGCCTTAAGATCATCTCCATAAAACTTCTGACCAAGTTTGGTGAAGATCGGATGTAAACTACTTGAATTAGAGAGCAGACATGTTAAAAAAGGCACTAAGTGACCCCGTGACCTAGTTTTAGGCCCGGAATGGCCCATGTTCAAACTTGTCCAAGAGATCATTTAGATAAAACTTGTGACCAAGTTTGGTGAGGATTGGATGAAGTGACATCGTGACCTAGTTTTTTACCCAGCATGTCCCATGTTCGTTCTTGACCTACACATCATCTGGTTACAACTTCTGACCAAGTGTGGTGAAGATCGGATTTAATTTACTTGAAATAGAGAGAGGACACCATGCTCAATGTGTAAAACGTACTTAGTGACCCTGTGACCTAGTTTTTAGATCTGGCATGGCCCATGTTCGAACTTGGCCTTCAGATCATTAAGATACAACTTCTGACCAAGTTTGGTGAAGATCAGATGAAAACTACTTGAATAAGAGATAGGACACCATGCTAAATGTTCAAAAACGCACTAAGTGACCCCGTGACCTAGTTTTTGACCCGGCAAGGCCCATGTTCAAACTTGGCGTTAAGATCATCTAGATACAACTTCTGACCAAGTTTGGTAAAGATCTGATGAAAACTACTTGAATTAGAGAGCGGACAACATGCTGAATGTTTAAAACGCACTAAGTGACCCCGTGACCTAGTTTTTGACAATGCAAGGCCCATGTTTAAACTTGGCCTTAAGATCATCTAGATACAACTTCTGACCAAGTTTGGTGAAGATTGGATGAAAACTACTTGAATTAGAGAGCAGACAACATGCTGAATGTTTAAAACACACTAAGCGATCCCGTGACCTAGTTTTTGACCCAGCAAGGCCCATGTTCAAACTTGGCCTAGGCATCATGTAGATACAACTTCTGACCAAGTTTGGTGAAGATCGGATGAAAACTACTTGAATTAGAGAGCTGACACTTAATACGGACTGACAGACAGATCGACCGACCGACAAGTTCACTCCTATATACCCCCCTAAACTTCGTTTTTGGGGGTATAATAAAAGTTAAGAAGAACATGTGTCGAAAAATGCGAAATAAGCCAGATATTTAATGCTAAAATTGAAAACGGCTGTACAGCCGAATTCGCCAGCATGTATACCATACATGTACGATGTGAATCTAAACTTAGTTTAACGATTTATTTGAATACCTGCAACGACATCTATTCATACGACACACAAACACTAACTCCGATCCTAATACAAAGCCGAATGCTTCAGTTATTGTAGGAAAATATGTAAGTCACAATCGGCTCGGGGCGCTAATTTGTCTTTGCTGCATTTTATGAAATTCGGCTTTAATGTATAATGTTTCTTGCCTATTTTGTGTTATTGTAACACATTTTATCAATATATTACAATTAAACACATATACAAAATCTTATAATCTCGCTTAAATGCCATTATACACCATGAAATATTCTGACAATACACAGTTCTCAATACGGATAATATTTTGTATTAATGCCATTATACACAATAAACTAAACTGAACATACATAGTTTTGTTCACTATTAATACTTTGTATTGATGCCATTATACACAATGAACTATACTGAACATATATAGTTTTTTTCACTTATAATACTTTGTATTAATGTCATTATACACAATTGACTACACTGACTTCACACAGTTTTCATTTCTGGTAATACATTCTATTAATATCATTATACACCCTGAACTATAATGACAATACACAGTTTTCATTCCAGATAATAATTTATACTGATACTATTATATATCATGAACTACACTAACAAAATACACTTTGTTGACTAAATGCACTTTGCACTACTGACAATGAACATTTTAACATTTTACTACTAACAGTACCAACAGCTTTGAACTATATGAACATGAAAGCTTGGTTTGCTCAAATTTATATTGGTAGTAAGAATCAGTATTGTAATGGACATGAGGTCAGAAATTAGATCCCTGCCTGAAGTACAAGAGATGTTACAGGTATGAGCCGTCTTTCAGTGAGTGGGAAAAAAGCCAATATGCCTCAAGGCTTTGACACTTATAGAGCCACGTTCTGGGAAAACTGGGCTTAATGTATGTTCGAAAAGTTTCATCCAAGATAAGCCTATGCAGTCTGCACAGGCTAATCAGAGACAACTTTTTCCGCCTACACTGGATTTACATAAGAGACATCTTTTACACAAAACATTTCATAAAAGCGGAGAGTGTCACCCCTTATTAGCCTGTGCACACTGCAATTTGGGCATACACTTCAAGCTCATTCATTAAGCCCAGTTTTCCCAAAACAAGGCTCAATTCATTATCAAGTATGGCCATGTTAAAATTCAACATACTCGAAACACATATCGGAACAGTGTAACTCAGGCCAAATGATCCACTGACAAACAGTTCACTTACAAACTCAATCAAAATTTAACATTTTAACATAATTAAGCTGAAATGAACATTCAACCAACTTACGAGAGACATACAGCCGTACAGTGTGACTCAACACAACTGTTCCATTGACAATCAAGTCACACCGGAACTGTGTGTTCTGGAAATCCATGGCGTGATGTATTCTCAGCACCTGAAGTGATTTGCTTAAATTAGAAAACTATAAAACAAACAAGAGTTCCGCGGTCGGAGATGACCGCATTGAAGCCGGATTTTTGATTTAAATGACAGGAAAGTACCTTTCGTGTTTTTGTCAATGCAATACTTAAATTACTGAAATATTGTTCAAAGGTCAAAATGAAATGTAAGTACTTTTCAAGGCATGAGCAAACCTTGTGTTATGTTTTGAATGCATGCATATACATGAACAACAATAACATTTAAGGTCACAAATATGAACTTGAATTGACAATTAGGAAAGTTTGATCTCAATTTTTTTATTAGCAAATTAGTAACATATTGTTTGAAGTTTCCATCAATTTCATTATCAAATGTAAGAAAATAAACTTGACCTTCAAATGAATGACATTGAAATGACCAGTGGTCATCTTCTAGTACTGGCCAATCTTTATTTCAAGTTTGAAGACTCTAGGTACAAGCATACCAAAGTTATAACATGAAATAAGAACTTTAACATTTTTACATTCAAGGTCACAGTGACCTTGACCTTCAAATGAATGACCTTGAAATGTCCAGTGGTTACTTACTAGTTCTGGCCAACCTTCATGTCAAGTTTCAAGACTCTAGGTCCAAGCATACCAAAGTTATAACAACTTTAACATTTTTACATTCAAGGTCACAGTGACCTTGACCTTCAAATGAATGACCTTGAAATGTCCAGTGGTTACTTACTAGTTCTGGCCAACCTTCATGTCAAGTTTCAAGACTCTAGGTCCAAGCATACCAAAGTTATAACAACTTTAACATTTTTATATTGAAGGTCACAGTGACCTTCACCTTCAAATGAATGACCTTGAAATGACCAGTGGTCATCTGTTAATCCTGGCCAACCTTCATGTCAAGTTTGAAGACTCTAGGTCCAAGCATACCAAAGTTATACCATGAAATAAGAACTTTAACATTTTTACATTCAATGTCACAGTGACCTTGACCTTCAAATGAATGACCTTGAAATGACCAGTGGTTACTAACTAGTTATGGCCAACCTTCATGTCAAGTTTCAAGACTCTAGGTCCAAGCATACCAAAGTTATAACAACTTTAACATTTTTTATATTGAAGGTCACAGTGACCTTGACCTTCAAATGAATGACCTTGAAATGACCAGTGGTCATCTGTTAATCCTGGCCAACCTTCATGTCAAGTTTGAAGACTCTAGGTCCAAGCATACCAAAGTTATACCATGAAATAAGAACTTTAACATTTTCGAGCACGCCGCCACCCCGCCCGCCCGCCCGCCCCCCCCGCCCGCCCGACAACATCAATCTATAAGCCGAGATTTTTTCGAAAAAAATCCGGCTAAAAAGTGATACGTAATCAAAGAAGGCACTACCAATGTGGCAACTTCCCAAGCGGACTATTAGTTAATTAATAAGTCAATTGAAATTGTATGTGCTCATTATGAATGGACGTGCTTTAAACAAGTTAGGTAAATTGAGTTGTTGGGTAAATACAAGTTGATAACCTTTGATTGGCGCATTCTTTGCTGTTAATTTTGGCATCTAATTGTATGAACCAGGGTGTCAACATAATGTAAGAACCACTCTTAAGCGTGTCCAAAGAACAAAGGAACCAGTGTCCGGGTTGTAAATAAATGTAGGAACCAATGTCCGCCTTTTGTCGGTGGGAACCAATGTCACTTGTAGGAATCCCATCATTTAAACAAGTGCACCGTTTTTTTCTGGTATACAATTCTGTTCCTATTGTTGAACTTATACGATGTTCAACAACTTCTTTGGTGTTTTTTTATTGTTTAATATTAAGGTAATTTAGGGTGAAAATAGATTGTAAGGGGAAAATCCCATGACAGGTGGGGTAAATTATATCTTAGAGTAAGGGCTGATATAAAACAGGTCTCAAAGAAGGGGAAAAGCCGTGCCACAGACCAGCACTGTGAAGAATTTAATTTATTTGATCAAAATACTGATTATACATGTTATTTTACTTACATTCTAGACTAACAATTTGGTCAAGAGGCGATTAAGATCCATTAAGGCGTGTACCAACTGTTGCTCTTGAAAAAGAATATAAGGTTCTTCAAAACAGTGGAAAAGCACAGCGCAGCAAAAAAAAGAATAAGTCATATAACATTAAGTGAATGTACTAAAAATAGCTACAGCATAACCCTTTACTTTACATCATGGGTTGTTACCCAATACATTCAGCTGCAGTGATATGATAAATATACCTACTTGATCATCCTCTTCTGTGTTGGGTTGTTCTGTGCCCGAGCCGTCAGGTGGGTAGGGTTCCCATGCCGCGGTCGCATTCAGAATATGCCACTGAATGGAGTGGAAGCCACTGGCACAGCAGAGCAAGGCTTTGGATGCCCCATAGTTGATGTACTCAGCCACATTAAGCACTTGGGTGAAGAACACAGGACCTGGTGTCAGGGATATAAACATTTATCCTTTACCATTTAGATACATATTGTAACCCATTAGCATATCCGTTACAAATTCAAATCAAATTAAAGACCTTTTTTGTTTAATCAAGTTTTATAGGCATCATTTCCAACCCTAAAATACTGATGACCAGCAAACAGCATAAAACCTTAACAGCCTAACAGTTACTCGCAGGCTGTTATGGTTGTGTGCTAGTTTCATATAGCCATTTTCATTTTGCTTCTGAGCGGAAAAGGGTAAATGGTATGCCATCAGATAACTGGGCTATGTGTTAACAGCACAGTCATTCTAGCAAATGGCAGTGTGCATAAAGGGGTTAATACATTTTTTACATGAAGACAATAATTTGGAAATAAGAAATGTGATTAAAATAACAGTTTTAATGAAAAGTATTTATAAGTACAAACTAAAAATGATATTGAAATGGCTTCAATACCAAAATAGCAATGCATACATATATATTATAACATTACAATATAAAATTAGTTAGATCAATATTTGAATATTTAACCCTTACATGCTAAAATTGCCAAGTTGTGCAGCTTATTCTCTGAACAAATCATTCAGCTTTAATGTATTTTTCATAATCCTCTTTTCATTTAAACCTCCCTCTGGTAAAACTGGGCTAAATGCATTTGTTTAAAGTATCCTCCCAGATCAGCCTGTGAAGTCTGCACAGGCTAGTCAGGGATAATACTCACAGCTTTTGTCTTCTTTACAACAATCCAGTCTAGTAGGAAAATGTTGAACGTGATTAGCCTCTGCAGACTGCACAGGCTGCTATGGGATGATACTTTACGCATACGCATTTAGTCCCGTTTTACCAGAGCATGGTTCATAAACTAATCCATCATTTCCTAAATATTTGGACATACCTTAATATGTGTATTTTTATAATTATGATATATTTTAGATAAAACTTTGGCCATACCTATATTTTTGAAATTATGATATATTTGTGATCAAACTTGGATTTATTTATAACCATTTAGGAAATTCTACAACTAAAAAAAAACAAAAGGGCCTGAAAGGCCCAAAGTCGCTCAACTGAGATAAAAAGAAATGACCTGTTCTTTGCAGCCCAAGATATCAATGAAACAAATGTTCTAACCAAGTTTCATGAAGAATGAACAACAAATGGCCCCCTGGCGGCCATGTTTTTTTTAACAGAGCTGAACCATTTTTGAACTCTTCCAAGATATGTCCAAATTTCATGAAGATAATGTCTTCTAGACTGTTCACATGTTTTCACTATATACATATAAAGAAAACTGCCCCACTGCCTGGTGCCCATGTTTTTCCACTTATCACGACCATTTTCAAACTTGTCGGAGACATCCACGTAACTAATGTTTTGACAAAATTTTATGATGATTAAGCAAAAAATGTGACTTCATTAATATTGTGTATCATTCATTACCATTTTATTTTCAATTTTCTGACATCGTTTAAATACATAAAGCCTGAAAATGATTAATCTTGATAAATGAACTCGGCAAATAAGAAAGGTAAATCTTGATTTTGAAGGTTATTCTGATTCTGTTTTTTATCTCCAGAAACTTATAATTGAAATTATTTCTTTATTGTTTTCATAGAGTATCCATTTGATATTTGTTAACATATCTCAAATTTTATTATATAGAGTGAATCATTATGGAATCTTGTTTTGATATGAAGTTCCCATTTAAATTACATATTTTTTTGTTAATTGTTCAAAACATGCTTTAAATATTCCCACTGTGAAATAAAATATATCAAACAGTTCAACCAGCTTTTATTACTCAGACCACTGATATAGTCCAGTCAATCTATACTTTGACCTCAAACAAATTGCAACAGAATTTCTGATTGCGCAAATATGTTGATCAAAGCATTTTATAAATAATATAAAAAGTCTAGAAAAATCCATGTTGGGGAAAGTTGTAAAATTTATCATTTTTGTTTAGTTATTTTAAATGAGGTTTTGTGACTGGTCTCGACTACCGTAGATCTACACACTAATAACATCTACACACTAATAACATCGTCTGCAGATGAAAGATAGTGGGTTTCGATTATTTCTTAAAAGCCGGACAGTTGAATATATTGATCAACATTTGAATGAAAAAGATAACTCTATCAATATATATTTTATTCAATAATTTATATTTTAGCGCATGTACATGTTTAAACGGTGCAGAATTCCCGTAAATGAAAAATGTAATGTGTTTCCGTGGTTTCTCATTGGTGACAATCCAAAAACGTTTATAAAAACAAGTTTCGTCTCAAAACAGGAGCTTCAATGATCTACTTTGTTTTATTTGTTATATTTCTTCTGTACTTGTATTTATATTCTGCTTTTGATTGATCTAAAGATATTACCAAATATTGATTTCTAATTTTCTAGCTGTGGCCAGAATTTGTAGAAAAATAAAAAACTACAGAAGCCTTTATCGGCCATAAAATCTATAAACGGATTTAAAAAACGAACTTTTAAATGACCTCTTTAATGTATACATAATAATCGTCATGATTGCTTGTAAAAAATGGTGTAGATGTCTAGTTCAATATACTGCTTTGTTTATAATATTAATGTATACATCATATACTGCGTTGTTACTTGTAATCTTTTGCTTTTTAGTTTTTATCGTAATTATGTGTATAATCAAAGGAATATTTCATGGTTGTGGTGTTCTGATGGTATGTGGCGCACTCGTTGATTGTGTAAAATTGTATTCCAATATTCCAGCAGGCTCGTGAAAAACAAAAGCACCCAATCAGTTCATGCGATATAATCCATCATAACACCGAAGACATCTAATAATCCTATTTTCATACCTAGTTTCTAATCTGAAACAAATACTGTTAATTATCCAGTAAATACAAATGGGTAGCAGGACAAAAACTTAAATTTTAAAAGGTAAGATTGGTCAATTAATCTATATAGTAACTGTCCTTTATAGAAACTTACAAGATGTTAATGTGCCAAGTCAACAATCACTAACATAGGGGATAATCGCTTGATAGTCAAGATGGAGATGTCCACACCGAGACAGTTATTTTTCGCCGTTGTATACCCTTAATTACTCTTGTTTAAGTTTTAAACGACGCTCACTTTCAAGCCATATCGGTAAAAAAGTGATTAGCATTTATTTCCTATATAAATTCGCTTTATATCTCGACTTTACTCCCCCCAAATTTTCTTAGTGGAGCCCTAATAAGGTCATCCCGCTAAGAAATTTCACACCGAGTAAAGTCGAGATATAGAGTGAATATTACAATGAAATACACGCCAGTAACTTTCATACTAATATGGCTGGAAAGTGAGCAGAATTTTAAAAAAATACAAGTAATAAAGGGTATAAATCGGCAAAAAATACCGGCATCGCACTGACGTCGCCATCTTGATAATCACGTGATTACCCCCTCTGACTAAGTGTTATAAGTCATTAAAGTTTATCAGTATATTTCGTTTCATATTAAGTTCTATTTACACGAAATGCTATGTCCATCTCGTTCAAAATTGGAATTTATAAATATACCATATATCTGAGCTAGAATGACTGGACTAATATTAACATCTGGCATACAGCACAGTTAGAGGGTCAGTAAGCTGTCAGAGTGGTAAAGAGTTACACACTGCAATGATCAATATCTAGGGTCTAACAAATTCTAGAGCAGAACTAACAAGGGCTGTTTGTAAAACATGCATGCCCCCCATATGGGCTCTCCGTTGTAGTGACAGCCATTGTGTGAATATCTTTTTTGTCACTGTGACCTTGACCTTTGAACTAGTGACCTGAAAATCAATAGGGGTCATCTGCGAGTCATGATCAATCAACTTATCAAGTTTCATGATCCTTGGAATAAGCGTTCTTCAGTTATCATCCGGAAACCATTTTACTATTCCAGGTCACTGTGAACTTGACCTTTGACCTAGGGACCTCAAAATCGATAGGGGTCATCTGCGAGTCATGATCAATGTATCTATGAAGTTTCATGATCCTAGGCATAAGCGTTCTTGAGTTATCATCCGGAAACCATTTTACTATTTCGGGTCACCATGACCTTGACCTTTGACCTAGTGATTTGAAAATCAATAGGGGTCATCTACGAGTCAGAATCAATGTACCTATGAAGTTTCATGATCCTAGGCATAAGCGTTCTTGAGTTATCATCCCGTAACCATTTTACTATTTCAGGTCACCAAGACCTTGACCTTTGACCTAGTGACCTGAAAATAAATAGGGGTCATCTGCCAGCCATTATCAATCTACCTACGAAGTTTCATGATCCTAGGCATAAGGGTTCTTGAGTTATCATCCGGAAACCATTTTACTATTTAGGGTCACTGTGACCTTGACCTCTGACCTAGTGACGAGCAGAACTAACAAGGGCTGTTTGTAAAACATGCATGCCCCCCATATGGGCTCTCCGTTGTAGTGACAGCCATTGTGTGAATATGGGTTTTGTCACTGTGACCTTGACCTTTGACCTAGTGACCTGAAAATCAATAGGGGTCATCTGCCAGTCATGATTAATGTACCTATGAAGTTTCATGATCCTAGTCCCAAGCGTTCTTGAGTTATCATCCGGAAACCACCTGGTGGACGGACCGACATGTGCGACAGACTGACATGTGCAAAGCAATATACCCCCTCTTCTTCGAAGGGGGGCATAAAAATAGATGCAGAACTAAAAATAGATTGGGGAATATGACTCAGCAGGTTAAACAAGGGAGATAGATACTGCAAAATTGTGTACATGTTGTCTTTCTTTCACCTATCTCTTAGTTGATTGCCTTACCATAAGTAATAATGATTAAAACAGTTGTTAATTATGAAAATTCTGTGTTATGAATAAAAAAATAAAACAGTTAATGGTACATAATAATGACATAATAAAACCAAACTTTACTTCACAGGAAACAAATGTTCAGACCAAGTTTCATGAAGATTGGGCAACTGAATTAAATAACTAGAGTGTTAACAAGGTTTTACTATAGCCATATAAGGAAAAATGCCCCGCCCCCTGGCGGCCATGTTTTTCAATCAACCGCCATTATTTTGGAACTCGTCCAAGATATTATTGGGATGAATCTTCTGACCAAGTTTGATTAAAACTGGACAATAAATGTGGCCTCTAGAGTGTTAACAAGATTGGAAGGACGGACCGACCCACTGACCGACATAAGCAAAACAATATACCCCCTCTTCTTTGAAAAATCAGATCATATATAGCCATATAAGGAAAATGCCCCGCCCCTTGGCAGCCATGTTTTTCAAGCAAAGGTTACCATTTTTGAACTCATCAAAGATATCAGTGGGACAAACTTCTGAGCAAGTTTCATGAAGATCGGAACATAAATGTGGCCTCTAGAGTGTTAACAAGGTTTTTCTATAGCCATATAAGGAAAAATGCCCCGCCCCCTGGCGGCCATGTTTTTCAACCAACCGGCATCATTTTCGAACTCGTCCAAGATATTATTAGGATGAATCTTCTGATCAAGTTTCATGAAGATCAGACAATAAATGTGGCCTCTAGAGTGTTAACAAGATTTTACTATAGCCATATATAGCCATACAAGGAAAAATGCCCTGCACCTTGGCAGCCATGTTTTTCAAGCAAATGTAACCATTTTCGAACTCATCTAAGATATCATTGAAACCAATCTTCTGACCAAATTTTATGAAGATTGGACTATAAATGTGGCCTCTAGAGAGTGAACAAGGCAAATGTTGATGTCGCACAACGGACAACACACAACGAACAAAAGGCGATCACAAAAGCTCACCATGAGCACGTTGTGCTCAAGTGAACTAACAAGGGCTGTTTGTAAAACATGCATGCCCCCCATATGGACTGTCAGTTGTAGTGGCAGCCATTGTGTGCATATGTTTTTCGTCACTGTGACCTTGACCTTTGACCTAGTGGCCTGAAAATCAATAGGGGTCATCTTCCAGTCATGATCAATGTACCTATGAATATTCATGATCCTAGGCGTAAGCGTTCTTAAGCTATCATCAGGAAACCATTTTACTGGTTTGAGTCACCGTGACTTTGACCTTTGACCTAGTGATCTGAAATCAATAGGGGTCATCTGCCAGTCATGATCAATGTACCTATGAAGTTTCATGATCCTAGGCGTAAGCGTTCTTGAGTTATCTTCCGGAAACCATTTTACTGGTTCAAGTCACCGTGACCTTGACCTTTGACCTAATGATCTGAAAATAAATAGGGGTCATCTGTGAGTCATGATCAATGTACCTATGAATTCATGATCCTAGGCATAAGCGTTCTTGAGTTATCATCCGGAAACCATTTAACTGGTTCGAGTCAACGTGACCTTGACCTTTGATCTAGTGACCTGAAAATCGATACGGGTCATCTGTGAGTCATGATCAATGTACCTATGAAGTTTCATGATCCTAGGCGTAAGCATTCTTGAATTATTATCTGGAAACCATTCAGTAGACGGACGGACTGACCCACTGACCGACCGACGGACCGACATGAGCAAAACAATATACCTCATCTTCTTCGAAAAATCAAAATGCACGGAACTAAGACTTTGCTTGGAAAAAAATAAAATTCTGATAACAATTCAGAAAAGTTTATGCCGATAATGTTGTAAATATTTTTTTCTGAACAACAGTATTAAGTTTGTTTTAGCCGATAAGATTTATTAACTTATGATTTCATGACTGATTGATAGAAAAGATATCTACAAATCAGAGTTGTTAGGGTGCATTCTTAGAATGGGCCTGTTTCTAAGGAAATATCTGATAAGTAAATTTATTTTGCCTTTTTTTTGTTGCAAAGACAAATTCAATTAAATGTCTCATTGAAATTGTTTTCATTCTGTATAAAGTGTCAAATTTACTCTTAAGTGGCCAAATATACAGGAAAAAAGGCCACCAATGTGTACCATTTACTTTGGCCTTTCATGTTTTATCACCCATCAAATACCGTGAATAATCATGTTCAGGAATATGGTTGATTATGTTTACCATGGTAGTAATAATCATCATGTGCCTAGAATGTAAGACCATGGTCAAGGTTAACCATGGTTAGAATGATCATGGTTCCAGATTGAATATTATATGAAATACCTTAAATGCTTTACATGATAATATTGAGGACAATTACTCAGAGGTTTCATTCCTGTGTTTTAGTATGACCTTAAACCTGCAAGCATATGACAGACAAGAGCTGTCAGAGGACAGCGCGCTCGACTATTTGAGTGCTTGACAGTATAACGTAAGCCATCATGGGGAAATTGTTCATATTCAATAATTTATTAGACGATCGTTCAAAAATAAAAAAAGGAAAAACAATTTATTTATTTTTTAATTTTTTTTTGGGGGGGGGGGAGGGGGTAGGGGGGGATGAGAGGGGGGTATAATGTGGGGTGTGGTAATTTATTAGATGTTTAAAAAAAATGGGGGGGGGGGTAGGGGGGGTGGGGGTGAGAGGGGGTATAATGTGGGGTGTGGTAATTTATTAGATGATGTTTAAAAAATAAATGGGGTATTGTTTGGGTGGAATCCATTGTGGTATTCAGGTAAGTGTTGTTTTGTCAAAGTAATAATAAAATGTGATCATAAATAAAAAAGTTATGGCAATTTAAGCAAAATGTTCAATTATCAAAGTGTAAAAGGGAACATAATTATGTCAAAATGCTTGATACAGTGGTCTGCTCTTGTGTATAGGTTGGGGTCATGTTGGTAAACAAGTATGCAACATATAAAAGCAATATGTCAAAGGATATAGGAAATATTTGGGGTAGTACGCAAACTTTAACATAGAATATGCATAATAAATCTAAGTATAAAAGGGGCAATAATTATGACAAAATGCTTGATAGAGTTGTCTGCTCTTGTTTATAGGTTGGGGTGATGTTGGTAAACAAGAAGGCAAAATATGAAAGCAATATGTCAAGGGACAATAAAAATAAATGGGGTAGTACGAAAACTTCAACATTTGCTGCATATTCTAAGTGGAAAAGGGGCCATAATTATGACAAAATGCTTGATAGAGTTGTCTGCTCTTGTTTATAGGTTGGGGTCATGTTGGTTAACAAGTATGCAAAATATGAAAGCAATATGTCAAGGGACAATGAAAATAATTGGGATAGTACGAAAACTTTAACATTTGCACGCTAACGCTAACGCAGACGCTAACGCAGACACAAACGCCAGGGTGAGTAGGATAGCTCCACTATATATATTTAATATATAATAGTCGAGCTAAAAATGACTTTTACCAGGCTGTAAAAAAATCCTTGTTGCTGCCACGCGCCTGGACAAAATTATGCTCCTGGAAGGCTAAAAGTCGTGCAACCATATATTGACCAAGACAAACATATGAACATGTTACCTGTTCTATTTGAAGGTTCGCAGATTCGACCAGACACTTGACATTGATGTAGCAGCACAGCCAGAGTGGCAAGGGCACATAACTGGGTCTGCCATCGGCCCATGTTAGCCATGGTCAGCATCTATATCAGGCTGTAGAGAAAAAACATTCAAATAAGAAAAAATGGCTAAGATGTTTGTATTCTTCGAATTGTACTGTAACTGTAAACTTAAAACACACCCAAAAACATACTGTTGTAGAGAAAAAACATTCAAATTAGAAAACATTGTTCAGATGTTTTTAAGTTTGAAATTGTACTGTAACTGTTACTTAAAACACACCCACTGACATTCCAGATTCCAGACACATGACAATGTGACAGCAGTTCAGCCAGGGTCGCAAGGGCAAATAAGGCCTAAAAAAAATAATGTTGTGGTTCTGGTAACATTGCCAAAATTTCTAGGTAGGGTAGGTTGATTTTTTTTATTTTTTTTCTCTTGACAAGATGACTGTTTTTTAAAGTCATTTGATGCGGATGGTTTTCACATAAAACCTCTATGTACACCATAGAAAAGTGTTCCCATTATTGTGAAGTGATCTTCTTTGTATATTGATCATTTTAACAACTCTATTTCCATCCAGGTGAGACTCAACCTATGATAAAAACCAACAGAACAACCACCATGATTACGGTTTACGCTCAAAAACTAAGTTTAATACGAGTGTATGAACAAAATGAATGCAACTTGATCAAAGAATATATCAATGTTATTAAATCACGTAATTGAAAGTTGAAAAAATCACTGTTTTACCCCACCCACTCTCGATCACATAAAACTAACCCAGTGCTTTCCACAGGATTTTTCAGACGCGCCAGGCCGTTAAGGGGGATATGGGCTGCACCCACCATACGTTATTTTTATTACATTTGTAGAGTGAAATGAAGTTATTTAATGCATTATAACTCTTCAAGAAAAAACAGCAATGACATCATTTATAATGACATTTTTAGCTCATCTATTTATTTTTTTTAAATTATGAGCTATTGTCATCACCTTGGCGTCGGCGTCAGCGTTGGCGTCGGCGTCCGGTTAAGTTTTGCATTAGGTCCACTTTTCTCAGATCAGAAAGTATCAATGCTATTGCATTCTGAAACTTGGTACACTTACTTACTATCATGAGGGGACTGGGCAGGCAAAGTTAGATAACTCTGGCATGCATTTTGACAGAATTATGTGCCCTTTTTATACTTAGAAAATAGAAAATTGTGGTTAAGTTTTGTGCTTAGGTCCATTTTATTCCTTAAGTATCAAAGCTATTGCTTTCATACTTGCAACACTTACTAACTATCATAAGGGGACTGTGCAGGCAAAGTTATGTAATTCTGACTGGAATTTTGACAGAATTATGTGCCCTTTTTATATTTAGAAAATTGAAAATTTGGTAAAGTTTTGTGTTGAAGTCCACTTTATTCCTACAGTATCAAAGCTATTGCTTTCATACTTGCAACACTCATTAACTATCATAAGGGGACTGTGCAGGCAAAGTTATGTAACTCTGACTGGCATTTGGATGGAATTATGGGTTCCTTTATACTTAGAAAATTGAAAATTTGGTTAAGTTTTGTGTTTTGGTCCACTTTACCCCTAAAGTATCATAGATATTGCTTTCATACTTGGAACACTCGCAAACTATCATAAGGGTACAGTAAAAGGACAAGTTGCAAAACTCTGGTTGTCATTTTTACGGAATTATGGCCCTTTTTTGACTTATTAACTTTGAATATATGGTTAAATTTTGTGTTTCGATCCACTTTACTTCTAAAGTATCAAGGCTATTGCTTTCAAACTTCAAATACTTTCATGCTATCATGAGGTTACTGTACCTGGCAAGTTGAATTTTACCTTGACCTTTGAATGACCTTGACTCTCAAGGTCAAATTACTAAATTTTGCTAAAATTGCCATAACTTCTTTATTTATGATTAGATTTGATTGATACTTTGACAAAACTACTCTTACCTGACATACCACAATAGACTCCGCCCAAACCATCCCCCATGCCCTCCCCCACCCCTCCCCCCCCCAATTTTTTTTTTTTTTTTTTTTTTTTAAGATCAACTCACAAATGACCACCACACCCCACACGATACCCCCCCCCACCCCACCCTCCCCCATTTTTTTTTTTTTTGGAAACGGTTAAAAAACACAAATATTTATTTTTATTATTTTATTTTTGAAATACCGTCCAACCATCGCACCCAAGAATACCCTCTCCCCCACCCCCCCCCACCCCCCCCACCCCCCCCCCAATATTTTTTTTTTTGCATTTTTTTTTCGCATTTTTTGGAAGATAATGTAACAAGGGCTGTTTGTAAAACATGCATGCCCCCCATATTGGCTCTCAGTTGTAGTGACAGCCATTTTGTAAATATGTTTTTTGTCACTGTGACCTTGACCTTTGACCAAGTGACCTGAAAATCAATAGGGGTCATCTGACAGTCATGATCAATGTACCTATGAAGTTTCATGATCCTAGGCATAAGCGTTCTTGAGTTATCATCCAGAAACCATTTTACTATTTCGGGTCACCGTGACCTTTGACCTAGTGACCTGAAAATCAATAGGGGTCATCTGCGAGTCATGGTCAATCTACCTATCAAGTTTCATGATCCTAGGCATAAGCGGTCTTGAGTTATCATCTGGAAACCATTTTACTATTTCGGGTCACCGTGACCTTGACCTTTGACCTAGTGACCTCAAAATCAATAGGGGTCATCTGCGAGTCATGATCAATGTACCTATGAAGTTTCATGATCCTAGGCCTAAGCGTTCTTGAGTTATCATCCGGAAACCACCTGGCTGACGGACCGACCGACCGACCGACCGACCGACATGTGCAAAGCAATATACCCCCCTCTTCTTCGAAGGGGAGCATAATAAATGTCCACACCCCCACACTATACACCCCTCTTCACTCCACCCCTCCTTCCTTTGTGATTGAAATTGAGAGTCCCTTCACCTTTAAAAAGAAAAAAGATGAGCGGTCTGCACCCGCAAGGCGGTGCTCTTGTTAAAATTTGTTTTACCCTTTACGAAAAGATACAAATAATCCTGTCTCGATCAATTCCTTAATACATCCGTATCAACCATACTTTCTATCTATTACTGCATATACTGACTACTTTTCCCGTCACTATACTCATAACCAGATAATCCCATCCAGTTGTAAAGCAAATTCTATAAAAGCGATCAAGAAACACAAACATTCGTCATTTTTCTTAAGTACATGTATCAAATACATTTTGGCATGTGTTACTATTTAAATAGTAAATAAATGTGATAAAATAAAGTCCTATCGGTGTGGGTTTTTTTTTCACTGAACACGCGTTAATCGCCTTATGTGATGTTCATGTTTTATACAACACAAAATACACCAACACTTTCCATGCGACATTTTACATGTCTGAATAATTTTCGCACACTTTTTATGAGACAAAGGCTAAAGCACTGTTTATTTGACACGAGAATGTGTTAATGTCGCGTTGGCATTAAAATTTGGAAGCATGTTTCGGATTACAAATTGAATAATGCTCATTTGAGAATCGAACGAAACATTTACAGTTGTGCCTAATTAATTCAACAATAATTTGTTAAAGCGCATTAGGTGTCAAATACATGTTTTGACCATATTATGCATGAAATGCACAATATCCACGAGGATTTCACCCGGTTGTCATCATCTGTCTTCTTAGCAAGTGGCGGAGATTTCATCGTGGAGGTGTACACCTTAATTGTACCGATAAGTGTGTTAGATAACAAAGCCAACAAACTGCCATAAAATCACACACTTATGAAAATTACGTCACTCTTTGTCTGCATTGTTTAACTGCAGGTTCAGGTATGACTGCTTACGAGTGTTGTCGCTCATTTAAAGTGTGCGCTCTCATTGGCCAATTACAACAACGATCCGCCTTAAGGTGGGCTTTAGGTGGGTAAAGAGATACATGAAGTAATTGACAGAGTATCAAAAATCGGCTCTCACAATTTTCAGTCGATATCGCTTTGATATTTATCCTACCGGAAAACGGTTAAAAAAAGTTTAGGGTCGGCATGGTCAATAAAACTTTAGGGTCGGCGCATTTTTCTAGGTAGTGTCGGGTGACCGGAACCACAACATTATTTTTTTTTGGCCGAACTGAGTGTGCCATGTTGGCCACAGTGAGCCTCTATGGCAAGCGTTTCGACGCATAATCCCAAGAAACTAAGTTTCTCATGAGAACCTAGGTTTTCAAATGAGAACCTATGTTCTTGTGAAAACCTAGGATACCAAACGAGAACTTAAGTTCTCTATGTGTCTATGAGAACCTAGGTTCTCATGAAAAGCCTAGTTTCTCATGAGAACCTAGGTTCTCAAGCGTAAACCAAGGTTTTCAAATGAGAACCTAGATTCTCATGAATGAGAACCTAGGTTCTCGTGAGAAACCTGGTTTCTTGGGATTTCATAAACCTAGGTTCTCATGAGAAACCTAGTTTCTTGGGATTATGCGTCGAACTGCTTGCCATAATTAACCTCCAGTCGTCTCCTATGTGTAAAATGAATAGAAAAAGGCGTGAAACCGTGAATGTTTCTCCCCAAGAGCATTTTCTGAACAATATTCAGACAATGCTCAGTTATATTCTTCGAAACTTATCTGTTGAATATTTGTAACATCAGGCATTAGCCGTCGGTGACAGCCTCTTGTTCATGTTTCCGTGCATGGGTGTTCTTGAGGAATGAAATTAGTAAAGTAATCGGTCGACATTGGTCTGAACACGTTAATAAAAAATTGAACTGTTTATGAAATACATCTTTAATTGTAAATATTATTTTGAGACTAAAAATTCAGATCAATTGTTACATAATACATTGTTACAGCATTAAATGAGTTTCAAATATTCAGTTCCCTTGTTCGGGCCTCAAACGACTGTACGGTACAGTTTTCTATTTTAAGTATGTCTGTGACCTACATGTAGGAAGCAATCATTATGGTATAAAATACAAGTTTTATCTCTATTTATTATGGGTAATAATGTATTATTCAATCGTAAGATATCGGCAACACTGCAAGAAAAACTTATGCGCTAAAGACTTTGCAAACATATTTCAATAACTTGAGATATCTGCAAAAATAAAGTTCTTAACGGCGTGTTTTCATTCTGTCCAGCTGGTGTGTAATCATATGTGAACCCCATTGATCCTGCGCCCTGAATAATATGTGTCCTGTATTCCAAACGAGCAAGTTTACGCCGTCCGATGCGCAATTCTGAAAACCTAGGTTCTCTGAAAACCTAGGTTCTCAGATAACCTAGGTTTTTAGAGAACCTAGGTTCTCAGAGAACCTAGGTTTTCAAAGAACCTAGGTTCTCATAAGAACTTAGGTTCTCATGAGAACCTAGGTTCCCTGAAAACCTAGGTTCTCAGAGAACCTAGGTTCTCAGAGAACCTATGGTTCCCAAATTAAAACCCCGGATATGGCAAGCAGTTCGACGCATAATCCCAAGTAACTAGGTTTTTCATGTTCAGATGTTTGTATTTTTGAAATTATACTGTAACTTAAATCATACCCAATGTCGGTCATGAAATGAAAGTTTGTTCACAATGCAATTGTACCATAACACATACATAAACGTAGACAAAGTCCAATTCTGATTGCATTGCTTTTTATTTCTGCTTATTAACACAACACAACGTTTTCAAAATGTTTGTCAAATACAAGATACATGCGAAGCCCACAACGGGCCCAGCCCGCGAAAGCAAGCAATAATACGTCTTCTATCCTCGACTGTCCAAGTAAGACTGTCTTATTAATATGATATAAACAAGGAAAGCTTTGATACATGTAATTGTTTCGTTTGCAATTCTGATTGGCCGTGTAAAGTCATGTGTCTACGTGTACAATTCTGATTGGCTGTTTGTTAAGTCACGTGTCTGCAACATAAATATGACGTATGAAATGGACACATAACGAATACATACGGAAATGACCGAAGATAATGACACATAAGGTAAGCAAATATTCCTGCCCGGTAATAATTGATGTTTATCCTAACCCGAGGCTAATGAAGTACTGAAATGTTGATCCAGGTGGCACCTATCCAGCCCCAAATGTGCGTTTTGTGTGCGTTATGTTACACAATAACAAGATGGCTAAGATGGCATATGGTAACGCACCTGAGTTCAAGAAGTACTGTCAATGTAATGGTGTCTTAACACACCTAAATGACTGAGCCTTTGCCACAAGGATGATATAGAAACAAGTCACATATGAGCTGCACTCTGTGAAAATCAGGCTTAATGCATGTGACTAATGTTTCCCATATCAGTCTGTTCAGTCTGCACATAAAAGGAGGAAAACTAAGACTAGAATGGATTTTGTTTATAAGAGACGTCCTTAAAACAAATGATTCCATAATGGAAAGTGTTGCCCCTGATAAGCTGATCAGCCTATCATGCAGCTCTTACCGCTTTTAAGGAATTGTTCTTTTCAGGAAGTATCTACTTAGTGAAAATCTTGGAAAGTTTCTTCCCTTATTAGCCTGTGCAAACTTCACATTGTATAAATGGAAAGTTTCTTCCCTTATTAGCCTGTGCAAACTGCACATTGTATAAATGGAAAGTTTCTTCCCGGGTGTACTTTGTCCAGGGTTTTCCATGGAAATCCATGGAAAATATGAGGCTGGAGTATTCGGACTAAGTTTCCAGCCTTTTCCAGCGTCAATATTTAAAAAAAAAGGGTGGAAAATTGTCCATGGTATGTGAAAATAGCCTGGAATAGTTTCCATGGTTTTCCAGGCTCCCTGGAATAATTACCATGGAACAATTTCCAGGGTTTTCCAGCCAGCATGGAATAAATACCGTCCCAATACTCCATGTAATCTGGAAAACCATGGAAAACCATGGATTTTTTTCCAGGGTTTTCCAGATTACATGGAGTATTCGGACGGTATTTTTTCCATGCTGGCTGGAAAACCCTGGAAAATGTTCCAGGGTTTTTCTTTGTTTAATATTCCATGGATGCCTGGTATAACATGGAAAATTGTCCAGCGTTTACCATGGTCACTGAATAGAAAAAGAAATTTCTGGTCTAAAAACAATATTCATGTATTAAATGAATACAATACTCACAGCTTAAATAAATCATAATTTAAGGTTAGATTAAAACAAAACAAAAAATCAACATAATGCCTTAGTTTCTTCGATGTATTATTTTGTTCACAATTCATCAAAATATAACATCAGATTACAAATTGTGTTACATTTATTTAACAAATTATTCAGATCAAACAAGTGTTGTTTAATACATGCTTACAAAGCCTCTAGGTCCATTATCATAAATCAGGCCCTTACATAACAGAACAGGCGCTACTTTAAAAGTTAAAAAGTATAATGCAACCTTAACAACATGTATTCAAAGTAACAAAATACAAGCAAGTCAAGTAATATACAGTAACAATTCACGAACCCTGTACAAACGATATACAAGAAACAAAATGAAAAATTAAAGTTATTTTAGCTACTTCATGTTTGTCACAATATATGTAGCTGCCCATGAGCACAAGGATACTATTTTTCTCAGCTACTTTCACTTTAATGCAATTTAGGTGCTGAATTTCATTAAAATACTTTTATATAATTTTATTGTTCAAAGAAATTCAGAACATAATGCATGTACATGTATTACTTTCCAAGTGACAGTTTAAAATATAATTGCAAGTCTAAAACTTGTGAAGGCAGCTTAGTAAATTATAAGTACCCAGGTGGGATAAAATTACAGTTTTTAAAAACTTTTTTGTTAATTAGCTAGGCTTCAGTAGGTCGTGGATCTTTTATAGAACTTGTACTGCTGTTATACTGTACGGCTCCTGCATGATCTCTGAAAGAAAAACAAAGCAAACAATATTACAAGAAAGTTATAAGTTTTTTACATTTATCTGTAAAAGTAAATGTGCAGCAATCATATGATTGAATATCTATACTTCAATGCTCATTCATATTTTAATCTATTTTAGATATTTCATATCACTGCTCTATTCGGTACATCTGGCTTTTTTGTATTTGAGCTAACATTTACGATCCTAAGTAGTTAGCAATTATTTCTTTTCCATTTACTGAAATTTATTCTCTTAAAGTTTGCAAGCGGGCTTTAATCTACTTGCAAACAGGCAACCACACAGGAAAACTGAGACTTTCAAGTGAATAAATTGGTGATTTAACTTATATTTTTATATGACTCTCTTTTATTTTGAAATTTATATTGTTGTTTTCTTAAATGCCCCAAAACGGGGTACACTAGCATGTATCTGGAAACTCAAACATATATAGGAATTTTATATTCAGATATTGCTATATGAAAGTTATGCTAATTTGCTTATTCATATAAAAATAACCTGTAATTGAAACTAGACCAAAATATTGGATACCAAAAAGACAAAATACTTTCAGGTGGTTAACACTTAATTACTTATATGAGCCCGGGGCATAACAATATTTACCATGAATTTGTGGCCATGTTAGTCCTCTTGGTAAATGCGCCAAAAGAGCCGCTTTGCTGTCTTGGGTTATTTCCCTGCCAAACTCTGCAGTATCTTCCATCAACTGGTCAGCTACAGTTAAAGCACATAATGAAAATGTATATAGAAAATAATTCAAGTATTGTTTTAAATATTTAGTAAAATGGTCTTTAAATAATAACTTACAATGAAGTTAATACATCACAAAGCATAGCATAACAAAATTTGTAGGTATGATAAGTACAAATTTATTATTGCTATAATTAGAATGATGTGTAATTCTATTGGTATGAAAATGCACAGTGAAACCTAAAAAACAATGCTATTGGTTTAATTAATTTATTTATAAACATTAACAGCATTAATGAGCATTGAGTTCTCATCATGCACAGCACATAACTCCCTTAGCCTCAGTTCCCTAGCCATGCATTATAAACTTCCGATACTACATTCAAGCTTATTAATATCTCCACATAGGACTTCCTTTATCAAGCTGCAAACTGCACTTAGTGAAAATGTGTGTGACAGCTGCTTTTAAACTTCTATATTTGCCATACTTTTACCTAAAATGTCACATAAAAAAGGTCTACAATGATGACATAAGAAGAATAAATTTAAAGGAATATTTAGAAATAATGAAAAGCACAAACCTTCAGTTGTTGTTCTATTCCTAGACAGACTTCTGAAACACTTGTATGCATCACTTTTTAACAACATTTCATGTCACTTTCCAAATGATATCCATACATTATAATTTTAAGAAATTCTTGTTAATGGAAAATCTCATTAACTCTACTGTTTGTGAACATTACATTAACTTCATTTTAACAACAAGTTTAACCTGCATATTTTCTGCAATACGCCAGAATTTCAATCTAACAGGTAAACTTTCTGTATTTGAACTCAGCCAATCAGAAAAGGCTGTGATATTTTATAACCAATAGATTAGCAGCAGACATATCTGACTCACACACAGGTTTATCAGATAGTTTGTTAATTGCAAACCTGGACTGTAGTTAAATATTGAGTGTGTATACACCTTGAACAGGGTTAAAGAATTTAAACTTGTAGACATTGCTTTGAAAGTTACTACTATTACTTCTACTACTAGTACTACTACTACTACTACTACTTCTGCAAAACTACTACTACTATTACAACAGCCACAACAACAACAACAACAACTACTACTACTACTACTACTACTACTACTACTACTACTACTACTACTACTACTACTGCTACTTCTACTTATACTACTACTACTACTACTTCTACTACTACTACTATTACTACTACTACTACTGCTGCTACTACTGCTACTACTACTACTACTGCTTCAACTACTACTACTGCTTCAACTACTACTACTACTACTGCTGCAGCTACTGCTGTGGCTGCTACTACTCTTGCTGCTGCTGCTGCTGCTACTACTACTACTGCTACTGCTGCTGCTGCTGCTACTACTACTACAACTCCTGCTGCAGCGACTACTACTACTACTACTGCTGCTGCTGCTGCTGTTACTACTACTACTACTACTACTACCACTACTACTACTACTACTACTACTACTTCTACTACTACTACTACTACTACTACTACTACTACTACTACTACTACTACTACTACTAGTAGTACTTCAACTACTATTGCTACTACTGCTGCTGCTGCTACTTCTACTACTACTACTTCTACTACTACTACTTCTACTACTACTACTGCTGCTGCTGCTAATGCTACTTCCTTAACTACTACTACTACTGCTGCTACTAGTATTGTTATTATTATTTATACTACTATTGCTACCGTTACTGCTACTATTCCTGTAAATGCTAAAACAACAACACAATAATAACTGCTACTACTGCTACTGTCATTTAAATTTGCACCAATAGTATAATTATAAGTAGTTTAACTGCTTATACAACTTATACAACAACCACTTTTACTTCTACTCCTACAACATATTCTACTGCCAGCCTCAGCATTACTACTTCTACCACTACTACTACTACTACTATAACTACTACTATTTCTGCCCAAACTATGCACATTGTTTTATGTTTTATTCATATTTTGTGTAAATTGTTGAACTCTGATTTACTTTGAATAAAATGTGTTGCATTTTTATAAGTTATTTTCTCCTCTTATAAAGTCTAAGTTTTTTCCAAGGCTGGAAAATGCTTAGAAAAAAAGTCCACATATCATGGACATTTCTAGAACAAAACCCTGGAAAACCCTGGAAACTGTTTCAAATTCCAGGGATTTCCATGGAATTCCATGTTATACCATGGATTTCCAGCCTAAGTTCCATGATTACCCTGGACAATGTACACCCGGGTTCCCTTATTAGCCTGTGCAAACTGCACATTGTATAAATGGAAAGTTTCTTCCCTTATTAGCCTGTGCAAACTGCACATTGTATAAATGGCAAGTTTCTTCCCTTATTAGCCTGTGCAAACTTCACATTGTATAAATGGCAAGTTTCTTCCCTTATTAGCCTGTGCAAACTGCACATTGTATAAATGGCAAGTTTCTTCCCTTATTAGCCTGTGCAAACTGCACATTGTATAAATGGCAAGTTTCTTCCCTTATTAGCCTGTGCAAACTGCACATTGTATAAATGGAAAGTTTCTTCCCTTATTAGCCTGTGCAAACTGCACATTGTATAAATGGAAAGTTTCTTCCCTTATTAGCCTGTGCAAACTGCACATTGTATAAATGGAAATTTTCTTCCCTTATTAGCCTGTGCAAACTGCACATTGTATAAATGGAAAGTTTCTTCCCTTATTAGCCTGTGCAAACTGCACATTGTATAAATGGCAAGTTTCTTCCCTTATTAGCCTGTGCAAACTGCACATTCTTATCTGAGATGACACTTGGCACATGTATTTAGCCCAGTTTTCCCAGACTGAGGCTCGTTTAAATAGCATTACGAACTAATTGGCTTAACATACATGTATTTATATAAACACACCAAATAATAATGCTGGCAAAAATATATATTGTACATATATTGTTGTTAAAATCTACATCTGAAATGGATACAATTAATCATTATTCAGATGTTGCATGCTTTTCACTAGCACACTGGTAAACAAGTATAATCATCACTTACACTGACTAAAAATCACCACCATGATGACCATAAGTCACTCTAAACTAGAACTGTTCTACAAAGACTCACTTCAAGAAAATCACTACATGTAATTTCCTCCTGATAATGAATCACAGACCAAATGTCAAAGTATGTATTACAATACAACTTTTAATATAAGTACAGATGCTTGGTAGAAATAACTTCAGCACATGATACAACAACATCATTTCCTTTTCAACTTCAGACCTCACTCACATGGGCTAGCCAGTGAAGTGTTCTACTGGTCCTTAGTGATCTAAGCATATGAGTATTACATTCCAAACACTGTGTTGAACATTGAACAGCAGTCTGCAGGGCTATTTTCCCCCACTTTTTAAAGAGGTCTTACATTAATGTATAATACTTAACAGTTTTATGGTCTTAGTATTCTAGCATAATGATTCACTGAATAACTCCCTTTTTTCCATAAAATACTCCCACCTGTTTTAATTGTGAAAGTGGACTTTTTGTTCAAATTGTGAGTGCCAATGGCTTTATGATCTGCAAGTTTGTAATAAGGTTATATTCTGTCCCTAAATTTTAAAAAGCTCTGTTCTGTTTTCAGGGTGCAGGATCACGTGGCTTGGTGGGTTCACAATTAAACATAAATGGATGTTAACACACCGATTAACTTTTGCATAAATGACAGTCTTTTATACTGCTTATGTCAATGTGAAATACATCAGAATTTCTTTATTTAATAAGCCAGTGTTCTTGGGCAAATATTTGATGTGTACAGCATTCATGTACACGGTTAATCTTCACGCAACAGGAAATTTTGACACCTATTCTTAAATCTTAAGATATCAGCACAAACTGCAAACAAACTGTCTTTTATGCCCTAACAATTTTTGCAAATGTTTTTCTACAACTTCTTATAATTTAAAACAAAGTTCTTAACCGTGTTAATACATTCTGTCCAGTCAGTGTGTAAACCCCTGACAACCAGGTTAATCCTGCAACCTGGTTTTGGTCCTGTCTTATGTTAAAGTCTCAAATTCACTTTATTTTTAATCTGACTTATTGAATAATTACAACAGACAAATTCCTTTTTTACCAGTTTAAGCAGACCCAACAAAACTCCTGAAACGCCATGTAAAATTCATGATTCGAGCCTCATTCTGTGAAAACTGAGCCTACCTGTAATGCATTTGTGTAAAGTGTCATCTCAGATAAGCCTGTGCAGTCCACGCTGGCTAATCTGGGACAACACTTTCTTCCTAAACTGGCTTTACACAGAAATGAGACTACCTTTCAACCAAAAATACAATAAAAGCAGAAAGTGGTGTCCAAGATAAGAGCAGACTGCACTGAGGCAGCCTGGCTTATCAGGGACAACACTTTAAGCACATGCATTTAGCCTGGTTTTCCCCAAGCGATGTTCATACATGTATTTATTATATACCTGTTTAATGCTTTTAACAAAATACAGGTTGTATCAATCGTTGAAATAAAAAATCCCGTATTACGCTACTCGCTGTTTCCAATTCCGTATTACCACACTAGCCCGACTACTTCGACCCATTTAATGACGTCACATTACGCGCACCCAAAATAGAAATATTTTATATTACAAAATATATTACGTAGTACATCGTGTGACGTCATTTCTGTGACGAAACACAATTGTTTTATCTAAACTCTATGGAAATAAAAGACATGTCGGACTAGGTGTTTTTTAACAGTAAACTATTTGTTAAAAACATCGAACGAATTCAAAACATATTTTGGAGTGTGTGTTTATCATGCATAAATGTATATTTCTATAGGAATACAATAAAATAGTGTGGTTTAAACTAAGTTTCGATAAAGACATGGAAGATAGAAGTGGAAGTGCATATTGTTTCAACGTTTTTGTTGTAAACATCGGATTAAAGTTGTCAACTTAATTGTTATAAACATTGGATTAACGATGGCATTAAGGCAAGCGTGTCGGAAACCTGTGTTTTCCCTGTTCGAATGTTTACACGTTAATTTACATAAACTGTATTCATACGCGTCTTAAATAAACTATGGCGTACCGTTTTAGTCATTGTTTTGTCAGTTTTATTAAAGTAAAAAATACAATTGTTAACTGTTTTCGTTAGTTGTTGTATATAATAAAAGGAATATTACGCTAGTCAATTGTTCCAAGAGTTTGTATCACTCTCGTGGCTTGTGCTATTTCGCATCACACTCGAGGCTCCGCTTCTTGTGTGATACGTCATCACACAAGCCACTCGAGTGATACAAACTCTTGGAACGGTTGACTAGCGTAATATTCCGTATATACTCAGTTATAACTCCATAATATACTATGGGAGAGTTGGCAGTCTCAAGTTTTTTTTAATGAATATATGTTGCTATAAAATACTCTTCAAATCAATTATATTACTTCATTGATTGAATCATTGAAGTTGACCAAGCCTTTCTTCAAATAATATTATCTGACCTCATTTAAAATGCATCCTCCTCTTTATCAGTGTTTATTAGTAGCCTCTTCATAATACAGTGTCTTCAGTTTATTTACTTCAAGTATTTGAAATCAACTGAAGACACAATTATTAATAGGGTACTTTTGACATAAAATAAAGTTTCAACTGAAACAAAAAGGGGTTTTCCATGCCATATATTTTTTTAATTGAAAATGAAAGTTAAAAATTGAATTTATTGAGTCAATTCTTTCACTTACTTCAAAAAATTGCTGTTTTCATTAATAGTCCTTCTGATTTTTTTCTTAAATAAGTGAAATTATATCACCATGTGCAAGAAAAGTGAGTCAAATGTATAAACACAGACAGGCAAAATTATTGCTGAATATAATAAGTACATATTAATGTGACAATATTACAGGTCATACCATAATGAAGGTAAAATAGCAACAAGTTTAACTTTAAAATAATATTTAAAGTGTTATTGTGTATTGCAATTAAAATATATAAGCCTCACTATTGGAAAAAGAGTCTTAATGCATGCAGTGTGTAAAGTGTTGCCCCATATTAACCATATTAACCAGTGCAGTTGGCACAGGCAAATTAGGGCAACATTTTTCCCATCAACGGTATTTTTGCTAAGAAGAGAATTCCTTCAAAGAAAAATAGCCTACAAGCTGAAAGTATTGTTACTGAATGATTAGCCTGTGAGGACTGCACAGGCTAATCTACCATGACACTTTACGCACATGCATTAAAGTGATAATATGGGTATTTTTTACTGTTCAATTGAGCTGAAAAGAATTTACAGGTAAAAAGAGTTTGTTAAAATGTGGTAACTGAACAATTATCTGCAACTCATCTTGCTACCAGTCGTTTAATATATACAAATATATATTATATTCAATATTTTACATGACTGTACAGTCCTTGAAGCCAAGTGGAACTGTCTTTTTATTAGGATCGGAGTTAGTGTTCGTGTGTCTTATGAAGGAATCTGCACTAAAACTGAATTTAGATTCACATTGTACAACGAATCCTTTCTGTCGTCAGTTGTCAAAACAAAAGTACGGTCGATATTCAAATGCATTATTTTTCTCTTTCCTGGATAGTGTTTTAGTATGTTGATGTTGCAGTAACAAATATGTGTATATGAAGTGAAAACACAAAAAATAAACAACGGTTGCAATAGACACCTATAAACATAGCATATACTGTTAGATGCGTATAATACCACTTTATCCCATCAATATGATCATCAGACATGCATTGTCGCAATAAACCACTGTGGAATAAATTTTCCTCTATTTCGGCAGTGCTGAAATATAGCTGTCACGCGCGGCGGAGAATGGTCATATTACTCGGAATCGACTATAAAGTAATCATTTTTAGTAAAATCGAATCAGATTCAACAAAACAAACAATTTGATACCAAGATGTAATATATTTTTAACACATAATGCAACTCAAAAAGCCAAGGCTCGTGGTTCAGATTTTCTAAGCCTCGCAAAATAAACTTTGCTTTATTCGGCACTGACCTAGTATTCTCTATTTTAACCCCAGTTTCCCAGAGCAAGGCTCATATTATTGTTTCAAGATGTTTGATTAGTTTGCACCAGTCCATGTTTGGCAGACATTTTTGATTAGTTTGCACCAGTTCATGTATTGCAGATCTGTTTGATTAGTTTGCACCAGTTCATGTATTGCAGACCTGTTTGATTAGTTTGCACCAGTTCATGTATTGCAGACCTGTTTGATTAGTTTGCACCAGTTCATGTATTGCAGACCTGTTTGATTAGTTTGCACCAGTTCATGTATTGCAGACCTGTTTGATTAGTTTGCACCAGTTCATGTATTGCAGACCTGTTTGATTAGTTTGCACCAGTTCATGTAATATTTGCAGACCTGTTTACCCTACCAATTGCTTCTCAGTAGTATGTAGGGCATCTCTCAATAGTTTTGGGCTGTTGTCAGTAGTTTTAACCTTTTCAATCATTTGGAGCATTAAAACACCATGACTGGGTCACATATCAGTTTAACGGTACATAAAACATTAGATGAATTTACTTGCTAACCATTTAATCTGTTAAGTGATTTTATTTGCTTTTATTTGTTACAGCCTGTGCCATTTGGATTGGAAAAATTAGCACGATTAACCATGAAATCGGAAAAAAATTGCGCGATAAACCATGAAATTGGGAAACATTAAGCATTATAAATATGATTATAAGTAACATAAGTAAAATTGTTTTTAAGTGCATGTTTGACAGCATTTTTATATTATAAAGTGCTGCTTTAATGTCTTCTTACAATGAAGACAATATTTAGTTAATATCCATCCACATGCATATTAAACTTGCAATAATCTATAGATTCTTAAATACACCATTTGCTCATAAGCTCTTTAAGAGTAGCTGTTAATTTAATTCAGTATTTTTTAAAATTAAATATCATAAGGGGAAAACATAAACAAATATTGACAAACACCCTTTAGTGTTCTTGTTGTGTTAATAATGTATTTAATGGAGTTAAAATAATATATTTTATTTGTTTACCTTTCAATATCTTGCACTTGACAACCTCAGTTCAATGCTATTTCATTAAACTGTACAGCGTAACAAACATAATAAAGCAAAATATGCATATGAATCTGAGTATACACAGATCCACTAACATATAAATCAAATCATGTTTGTCTCTTTCCATTTTCGAATGATACTCCTCTTATTATAAATGATTTAACTTTGTCAGTAGACTGAACTCCAATTTTCCAACACTTGTTTCCGTGACGCATGATGATTCACTGCGCATATTTCTGATAAATATTTTTTTTTTTATCTCAAACTTAGTATTTTGCGTTAATTGACACACGCATTACATTATTCCCTAATGACTATATGATATCCGTTGTTTGTTTGAATGGTATTTATTATTTTCGCAGTTAATCGCGATTTCTCGTCTGCTTGCCGCCATCTTGAACGTGTGGAAAAACAGACATGCTCAATCCCGATACATCGACTATCGTCGGTATTATCCGCAATAGAGAGAGATGTGTATACTGGATAGCAACATAAAATCGTATATATTCTGCTAAATTTGTAAACCAATACGAAAGTCAGTTGTTCTTCGGTGACGACTCAACAAGCTCGATCAGCACTCGTTCCCCGGGAGGCTTGAATTTTAATGTTTCTTACTACGCAAGCGCCAAAATGATTATGATTGATAAATTACCTGCAATTAGACCCAAAATAAGCGAAAGTACGATTAAAAACTGAAATTTGACCATTTTGATTGATAGTTTTTCAGTACAAATCCGTAGTGCGTAGTTTAGCTAAATAATGCGTAGTAACTACGGCGAATCCGTAGAGGTAAACAGGTCAGGTATTGATATACTTGCAATTATATAGTATATGACAATAGACTTGTTAACAGATTTTCACAGTTTGGAAAATTGCTATGAAATGTATTTACTAAAGAAAGTCAAATTAGTGTAATAAAATTGTAATACCTGAGTGGTTTGACACAAACATGACTATTAAACCCCTGCAACCGCTTTGTCAGTTTTGTCAGTTGTTTAAGACACGCAAAACTAATCTGTTTTTTTCCTTTCCCGAAAAGTTAGATAATCAAACATATTCAATAAATATAGTCGCTAAAAATTTACAGACACACTGACAATACACCTTAAGCATCAGATGTTCCTTCATTCGCATCGATAACATCACCAATGACTTATAGCTGATTTCATTGTGTTTGATTTTGTTTTACAGAAAGATATGTCAAGATTGTACTTCTTTTACTAGACAGTAAAATTATAAATAAGCATTTTATATACTTAGTATGAATCTTTAATTTTCACTCATATAAATTTATCGTCTTTAACACATAAAAATTCAGCAGAGTAAAAGTTGTTACTTTGTCACACTTCAGCAGAAGAATATTGCTGTAGATAATTAAATTGTCAAATGACACTAAAGAACAAAACAATGATTTTCAAATGTAATCAGATCAACACAGTTGGTACTAATTGACACCACACAGTTTTTCCTGAAATAATACAAAAAAAATCATTAAGCAGAATGTATTTTTTCCTTTCTATGATCACTTCAATAATCACTCAATTATGTATTTATCATTGGGGAAGGAAAGTGTCTTGCAAATCAAAACTTCATAATGCTGACATTTTACAAGTTAGAGCGAGTGCTCCAAAATCCGACCATGTTCCTGATTCCGAACAAATTATTGCATGGCGAATTTTTTCGCAAAATACACAATGCTTCGGTTATTGGTTATTTCTTGTTAAAGAAGGTCTCGAAATAAAAATATGACGATCATCTGCTCAACCTTGTGGATGACATCAACACAACTTCTGACATCAACGCTGCCTGGTTTGAATAGACACTGGTTAATTTTCACCAAAATATTCGTATATATATCCGTCAGTCGCACAATTTACATTTTAAATGAAATGTTTATTTATGTCATTTGGAAAAATAACAAAAATCTGATTGTGATTATGGCTTACAGTGTTCTTTGTGGTCTCACCATTATTGACAGTAAGTTTGGTAAATGAAAAGTTCGGTAAAAAGGTTGAATAGTTGATTATGTCTGGAGGGTTTGGTAAAAAAAAGGGTGTAAATAACTGTAAAGTATTAACATGGGTGTTAATATCCTTGTTATGTTGACGTATTTTAAAATATTAATTTACCGAAACCTCCAGATCTGATTGCTCTATATAACCTTTAACCGAACTAGTTACTTATCGAACTTTAAATACATGTAATCCTTTTTATTACGGAAATCGTTTCTAAGTTGGTATTTTCCAAACTGTGTCATTTAAATCAATTCATCTGGATTTTTTATAAAAAGCTCATGTTCGGAATTAGGAACACGTCTGTTGGGAATTACGATCACATGTTCGGAATTTGGAGCTGTAATGGATGTGCGTATGCTTTGTAAAGTTCTTTTCTGATGGACCATTATGGTTTTATCTTGGACTAAAGTATATCATATGCACATATCTAGTTGATAATTGTCTCCCTTTGATTGTAAGTGATCGTAATTCCGAACATCATTATAATTGGCTTAAGTGTTCGGAAATAGGTACACCCGTTCTACAATTCAACTTAAGTGAACATGAGACTGGTGGACCGACTATTAAAAGCCAAAGTAAATCTGTACAAAAATAAAAAATATTACTTTGCCTATTATCATTTTCCCAATCAGAAAACATATGCTAAAAGATACCAATTGGCCCAGGAGAAATACTTTTTATGAGTGATAAACTTCTAGTTATGACTTAGTATTTCCTAAACCTGACTACTCTTCAGAATTTAATACTTATAAGTCTAGTATCTTGTAATTAGCAGATCATAATACATTTTAAGGACAAATAATTTCAGTATAATTAGATAATTACTGCTAACTAGGACTCGGAATTTCAATTTTGGACAACGCGTTTCCAAATTTGTAAATTCAAAGCTCCCTATTTGGATTTGATGCTATCTTAGTTAAGATATGACAATTTATTCACACTATCTTCTCTTACTAAAACTTAAAATATCCTAATTAGAACTCAGGCTCCTCTAATTAGAACTCATTCTCCCATAATTAGAACTCAGTCTCCCCTAATTAGAACTCATGCTCATCTAATTAGAACTCAGTCTCCCCTAATTAGAACTCATGCTCATCTAATTAAAACACGGTCTCCCCCAATTAGAACTCAGTCTCCCCTAATTAGAACTCTGAGTCTAAAAATGGCTCGGGAAGCCTCGCCATGTTAACCTTCCTTCACTCGTGGGATAATGTAAGTACACAATCACACTACCATAGTATTCTCTATATTCGAAATTTGAAAAGGTAACAGAATTAATGTGTTGAAAACGGCATCACTTTAACAAGAAACACTCTGGAAAGCCATGACTCTCAAAGATAAACTATTTCTTACCTTATGCTTTTCCAAAAATGATCACGGAACATTTCTTACTTCCTGGTTATGGTTCGTTTGATTAAAGCATGGATCTGCTGAACAGAATAAACTGGTCCCCCGTTGAATATAACGGTTGACTATAATATATAGAGGGAGTATGCGATAGATAGGGGAGGTAACCAATCTACTGAACAGAAGTGCGGCTTATGTTATCAATTAATGAATAGTCGGGACACGTTGTGTACACACCGGTGTACCGGTAGCGTGGTCTTATAATATACTGTTAACTAGTACATATAAAGCAGAGACGTTAAAATCTAATTATAGCATGAGTTGGGATGTTTCTTCTAATGTTTTCTTCTCCTTCAACTTCTTCTTCTTCTTCTTCGTCGTCGTCGTCGCCTTATAACTATAATTATTCTTCTTATGATTCTAATTCTTCTTCTTCTTCTTCTTCTTCTTCTTCTTCTTTATAATAAAAATAATAATTATTATTATCATTATTGTTATTATTATTAGTAGTAGTAGTAGTAGCAGCAGCAGTAGTAGTAGTATTGTTATTATTGTTGTTATTTTCATCATCTATCAATTGCACAAAAAGCAGAAACAGATTACATGATTCGTGGCATGTTGCAATCCTTCTTACAAATAGAGCTAAGTAAGCTTAGTAAGCAATGTGGAATCCCCGCGGTTGTTTTCGAAGATTTAAGGGATCCCACCGACAAAAGAACTATATAATTTTTTTATGACGTTTGCAAGTACGCTAACAAAATACTCAGTGTATATTGAGGATTCGAGAACAGAACAGACAAAAATCTACAGTGACGGAGCTAATTTTACAAAGGTTCGTTTAAATATTTCATTAATTTCTTTTATTATGATGATGATTATTATTATACTTAATTATAATAATAATACTATTATTGTTATTGGTATTGTTGTTGTTGTTATTATTATTATTATTATTAGTAGTAGTAGTAGTATTAGTAGTATTTGTATTATTATTATTTTTTATTATTATTACTATTTGTATTATTATTATTATTATTATTATTATTATTAAAATCTTCATCATCCTTATTGTTTGAAGCAGCAGTAGTTATAATATTATAATTTACTTCAATATTTTTATTATGTATATATTAGGAGCAGACGTCGTTTCGTAGTTTTGTGTTGTTGTAGTGGTAGCAGTAGAAGAAGTTACTGTAGCAGTAGTTGTTGTAGTGTGGTTGTAGTAACAGCAGCAGAGGTACTAGCAATAATTGATGTTATTTATGTAGTGTGGTTAAAGTTAAAGGGACTTGTTCACAGATTTTTGCACGTTTTGAAGTTTGTCATAATGATGCTTCAAATTGATAGTCCAAAATCCTCGTAAAGTCACAAAATATAACGATAACAACAGAACTTTCCAAATTATTCAATCGTTTCGCGTTTGTAACGCTGTATACTTTCCAGGTTTTTAAAAAGTCATAAGATGCATAGAATGAATCTTTGAGAGCATGGTAAATGTTCAGTATTACCCGGTACTGTTTCCTTGCCAAAAAAAAACAACATCGAAACTTTGCAAATATTAAACATTTTTTTCAATTTTGTCATTTTATCAAAGCATTATTCGTGTTGAGGCTTGTCTGAAAATAGACGGGACTTAGGAGACTTAAATGTGGAATAGGATCAAAAGCATTTTATGACTTGTTTTTTGTTTTGTTTATTTAGTCCACAAACCAAATATGGAGGCCAAGTTAGTCGCAGTTTGTATTTTTCTGACATGGGTAAAGCTGACAGATGGGCGACCTTGTACCTCCAACCAGAGAGGTACCTCCAACCAGAGAGGTAAATACTTTATAGAGCCTCGTTCTGGGAAAACGGAACATAATGCATGCGCGTAAAGTGTCGTACACAGCACATGTGGGTAGCGTGTGGCTATGATATTAATTAGTGAAAACATCATTTTGAATGATAAATAATTATATTATGACGAAAAATAAACTTTTCTGAAAAAAAAATATTTCACTATCAAATATATATATAACAAGGTATGCAACTCAAAATCACAAAAAACGGGGTGCATCGCATTGGACAGCCATATCTTCATCAATTGTGCAGCGATTTTCACGAAGTAAAGGGCAACTTTCCTTCAAAGTTCATGTACTTCGATACCATAATTCAATAAAACGTATGAAAAAACATTATTACCGTTCTTGTCGTTACATTCTGCATCAAGACTAACTGTCCAGCGCCGTTTGAAACCTTTGTTACATACATTTCAACTAACTGACATTTTAAACATACGAGTGATTTCATTGGTCCAATGCGGAGGTGTGTCTTTTCAACTGGAGATTTCATTCATAAAGAATGCATGATCACTGTCAACTGGGTCATGCGTGTTGTGTATCGTGTTATTTCTTAAAAGTTGACCCAGCATTTGTAAAAATATTGCAAGACATAATACATTTCCAGAAAGGGTATTCATTTCTGCGTTGAATAAGACCGAGATCGTGGAAATCGCTGCACAATTGATGAAGATATGGCTGTTCAAAGCGATGCACCCCGTTTTTTTGTGATTTTGAGTTGCATACCTTGTTATATATATATTTGATAGTGAAATATTTTTTTTCAGAAAAGTTAATTTTTCGTTATAATATGATTATTTATCATTCAAAATGCTGTTTTCACTAATTAATATCATAGCCACATGCTAACCACCTGTGGTACACAGTCCCCATAGGCTAATCACGGACGACGCTTTCCGCTTTTATGATATCTTTCGTTTAAAGTAAGTCTCTTCTTAGCGAAAATACAGTTTAGGGGTTAAGAACAGAACAGAACATGTGTTTTATTATGACTTGCACAATGTAAATCGTCAGTATAACAAAGCAAACAAATCATGATAAAGATTCATGTCACGTGTATCATATTATATATAATTTCAATACATTCGGTGTACAATAAAGTACATACGGTATACCTGGTCTTTATTATAAAACATAAATGGGTTAAATTAACAGTTTATGATATGAGATAAACACGTAAACGATGACCGGGCCGAATGCATTTGCATAAAGCGTCGTCCCTGATTAGCCTGAACAGTTTGCACAGGATAATCAGGGACGACACTTTCCGCTTTCATGGTAGTTTTTCGTGTAAGGAAGTCTCATCTTAGCAAATTTCCTGTTTAAGCGGAGCGTGTCGTTCCTGATAAGGCTGTGCGGACTGCACAGGCTAATCTGATATGACACTTAACAAACATGAATTACGCACGGGTTTCCCAGAGGGAGGGTCATTTATATTTGGACCATGAAACATACTGCGAATTGTACGTCATAATTGATGTGAATACAATCTCTGAGCGTATTACATAGTAACAACCTCTCTAAATGTATATCTTTCAGAGTACGTGTACGTCCGGTATGGCCAATACCAGGAGCTGCAGTGTTGTGAACGCGACCATGCCGAACTATTGGACACCCTCTGGTACAAATATAACGAAGAATCTCAGTCGTGGGAACTTATAGCGCCGGATACATCCGACATTCTATTTTTGGAATGGAATGCCACTCTTGCCATCAAGCACGCGCAGTTTTCCGACACCGGACGATACAAATGCACGCGCCCTTCCGGAAAGTCAATCCAATCAGATGAGTCAGGGACAGTGTTCGATCTAAAAGTCGTCGCCTGTGACCAGCTAGCGCGTGGTCCTTTCCCAATAGCGCCATTGCCCTGCGGTGTGACGTCAGCAAAAGTGGGTGATCACGTGACTATCCCTTGCACAGGATATTTTGGTTGCGATCAAGATGCAATCAGAATGGTGACATGGTTCATGAAAGCCAAGGCTAGCAATTATAGCTCGTGGGCAGAAGTTCCTACAGCAGACGACAGAATCACGCAAACACAGATCGACAAGTAATTATTTTCCCTAATAGCAAAGGGCTTTTTCTCTTTTATGTTGAGAGTCCTATGCTATTTTGAATCTAACAAACCGAGCAGTTAAAACATAAACTGTTTCAAAAAGAAAGCACTTTTCTTTTGCACCTTATTCTTGTAAAGACTGGTACAATTCTGTTTTGACTAAGTCAATAAAATATTGAACAATATATATTAAGTAAAGTCAGGTTAACTTCATTTTTGTACTTGACTGAGCACATTGTCGTTGGTTTTTTGTTTGCATTTAAACGTTTATAGCCCCATGACTTTAAACAAGAAGAATTTATGTATGACCTTAAGGTTATTTAAATATAAACAAATACATTATCGCTTCTAAAATGGTCACTCTTCAATGAAATCAAAATGAATAAGAAGCGGATAATAATGTATTATACAATAAATCTAGTGGATACATGTTACTGCATAAATTGTATGTATTCAATAAATAAAGTAATTGACGTTAATCCAATAAACAAATGGCAGGGTAGATCTAGTACCGTACATAAAGTGTAAATAAGTTATATAATAATATTATGATTTAAAAGACATGTTTATTAATTGTACTGATCTATGATATAAAAGGATGGTCGCACAACGAATATTTCGACGCTGTCGGTCGCATTAATTAAATATTGCGGTTTCATTGAATCACAGGTAATATTGCACAATCTTATGAAATATAAAAGTTTCATTTTCGAAAAAATGAGGGTGCGTCTACCTGGTAAAACCTGTAAATTATTAAATATCATAGTGTACGTTATTAATAGTTTTACCAAGTTAGACATTCCCTTGATTTAACCAGGAAATGACTGGGTTTAATATATAAGTGTTTATCACATGGTTTACATTATGTTTTTTTGTAAACATTCACTGTCAATAATGTTTTCGTACGTACGTGTAAAATAATTAAAGCGTTTTACTTGATAGCATCACTGATCAATCGCATCTCACTATTTTGGTGTCAAAATGATATTCAGCACGAACTGATTTCGCGTACTTAAACGAACTTTGAGATTTAAAAACTCTTTTTTGATAACTTTGGATGATTTTTTCTTCCGTACACAAGCATGTGTTGCTCTTTATTTAATGCAATATTTCCTTAAATTCGTCCAGAACAAAACTTAGTAAGTAGACGGGCGGCTGGATTAGTTGGAAAGAGATCATTGGACCTTATTTAGTAGACTTGCTTAGTTGATAGGAAGTAGAAGGGACGTGTGGCTTAGTTGGTAGTAAGTAGACGTGGCGGTTGGCTTTGTTGGTAATAAATATACGGGGCGGCTGACTTAGTTGGTAGTTAGTAGAAGGGACGGTTGGCTTAGTTGGTAGTAAGGAGACGGGACAGTGTGCTTAGTTGGTAGTGAGTAGACGGGACGGTTAGCTTAGTTGGAAGTAATTAGAAAGGACTGCTGGTACAATTGGTAGTAAGTAGACGGGACGGGACGGGACGGCTGGCTTAATTGGTAGTAAGTAGATGGGACGGCTGACTTAGTTGGTAGTAATTAGACGGGACAGCTGACTAGTTGGTAGTAAGTAGACGGGACTGCTGGCCTTGTTGGTAGGGGATCGCTAATCGGAATCACAGCGAGAAAGATATAGGTTAGCTGTTTAGGATTTGGTGGTATAATGATTGTGAAGGCCATTTTTCCCCTACCTCTGATTCAAGTTAGAAAGTTTTACAGAACTTGAAATTGAAATAGTAAACAAACTTTACTTGACAACGAACGCTTGATTTTTAGTGACTTTAACGCTGTCATAAAAATTATTAAAATGGAATTGATTTAAAATGAATTAAAATGCCCAATATCGTTGTCAATTTGTTGAATTCGATTTGCATTTTGTGATTGATATTGCCTGTGAAAATCAAATTAAGAAAACCAATGACAAAAATGCAAATCCATGAGAGCATCTCTGACGAGATTCCAGACCTCGTTCTGTTTAATTCGGTATGAAATGATGACTGGTGTCAGATGCTTGTTTAACATATCGAAAGATCGCGGGCATATTGACCATCCCTCTAATAGCACTCAGTATAAAGGATCAAATTCACAATGTTCTAAAAAAATAACGAAAAATACGAAGAACCTTAATTTGAACTGACATCTTTTGTAGTCATGATGGCGTCTTGGCGTCAAATATGACCGTCTCCAACGTCGAAGTTCGGGATGCAGAGCTTGAGTTTATGTGCATCCTCTTCTCTGATCAGTATTTTGAGGATCAGACGAAAGTGTTCACATCACTCTACGTCGTGAATGGTAAGTTTATGTGCATTCTCTACTCTACATACTACTTTGAGGGTCAGACAAAAGTGTTGACATCACTACGTCGTTAATGGTAAGTTTACTAGTATCAACTTCTCTACACACTATTTCTAGGGTCAAACAAAAATGTTCACATCACTACGTCGTGATTTTATATGCATCCTCTACTATACAGATCTTCTAGGGTGAAAGCAAATGTTTTCTCAGCACTCTCAATTTGAAATTGTACGTTTGTAATTTTATATACATCCTGTGCTCTGTACAGTACTTTGAGATACAGATAAAACATCTTCACATCGCTCGATGCTACGAAATCTGGATAGTGCCATCTATGATCTCGCCCTTCTTTCATCAAGGGCGACACACGCCACACGAAGCGATACACGATATTTTGCGCGACAGTCGCGGCGACGCACGATATATTTAACACAATATATCGCCCTTGTGTAGGTAGCCTATATCGCCTATAAAAGGGCGACGGTCCCGTTCATAAAGGGCGACGGTCGCGTTCTTAAAGTGCGACGGTCGTGTTCAAAGGGCGAAATATCGCATATAAAAGTGCGACTGTCGCATTCTAATTTTTTGAAAACGCGACAGTCGACAGGCGATATTATTACAGCGATATTTGAGCAGTACAAATATCGCGTGTCGCCGCGACTGTCGCGCAAAATATCGAGTATCGCTTCGTGCGTCGTGTGTCGCGGTCTGAAATTAGACCGCGATACACGAGATTCGAATAATATGGGCGATATTTGAATAATAAAATATCATGCGTCGCCGCGACTGTCGCGCAAAATATCGTGCGTCGCTTCGTGTTTCGAGCGTCGCCCTTTAAACGCGAGACACGACACACGAAGCGATATATGATATTTTGCGCGATAGTCGCGGCGACGCACACTATTTTGCGCGACAGTCGCGGCGACGCACGATATTTTGCGCGACAGCCTTGGCGACGCACGATATATTAAACACGATATATCGCCTATTGTTCTGCATACACAAGGGCGATATTTCGTGGTACATTCTCGCACGTCGTTTCGTGTATCGCGTGAAATATCGTGCGTCGCCGCGACTGTCGCGGAAAATATCGTGTATTGCTTTGTTTGTCGCGTGTGACCCTCGTGTGACCCTTGATGAAAGAATGGCGAGATTATAGATGGCACTATCCGGATTCCGTTTTATGCTGTGAATAATAAGTTTATGTGCATACTTTAACACAGTGCCCCAATGGTCAGAAGAGATCTACATAACGCAATTACGTTCTACTGGTGATTTTTATACGCCCGTATAAAATACGGGACGTATTATGTGAAACCCCTTGGCGGGCGGGCGGGCGGCGGGCGGGCGGCGGGCGGAAGGCATCACTTTGTCCGGACTCTAATTCAAATTGTATTCATCCGATCTTCACCAAACTTGGTCAGCAGTTGCATCTAGTTGATATCTAGGCCAAGTTCGAATATGGGTCATGCCGGGTCAAAAACTAGGTCATAGGGTCAATAAGTGCATTTTCAAAGGGGCCACTTTGTCCGGACTCTATTTCAAATTGTATTCATCCGATCTTCACCAAACTTGGTCAGCAGTTGCATCTAGTTGATATATAGGCCAAGTTCGAATATGGGTCATGCCGGGTCAAAAACTAGGTCATAGGGTCAATTAGTGCATTTTCAACGGCGCCACTTTGTCCGGACTCTAATTCAAATTGTATTCATCCGATCTTCACCAAACTTGGTCAATAGTTGCATCTAGTTGATATCTAGGTCAAGTCCGAATATGGGTCATGCTGGGTCAAAAACTAGGTCAAAGGGTCAATTAGTGCATTTTACTTTGTCCGGACTCTAATTCAAATTGTATAAATCTTATCTTCACCAAACTTGGTCAGTAGTTGCATCTAGTTGATATCTAGGCCAAGTTCGAATATGGGTCATGCCAGGTAAAAAACTAGGTCATAGGGTCAATTAGTCCATTTTCAACAGCGCCACTTTGTCCGGACTCTTATTCAAATTGTATTCATCCGATCTTTACCAAACTTGGTCAGTAGTTGCATCTAGTTGATATCTAGGTCAAGTTCGAATATGGGTCATGTCGGGTCAAGAACTAGGTCATAGGGTCAATTAGTGCATTTTCAACGGCGCCACTTTGTCCGGACTCTAATTCAAATTGTATTCATCCGAAACTTTTAAACAACTTTTTATCCTGCGTCAAAGTGGTATGGGGGTATAAGTCACATTCAGTGACAAAGCTCTAGTTCAAGTTGAATTCACCAAACTTGGTCAGAGGTAGTATATAGATTATATATCAGTCAGGTCTGATTGGAGACATGCAACCGATTAACACATGCAATATTTTTATGCAATATTTTTATCGAGTTTTATTTTGCGATATTTTCATCGGGTTTATTTTTTTCGCGATTTTTGAATTTTTTTTTTGCTTATTTCCAAAACAAATACATCAATCATCAGTGTATCATCTCCAATGGCACACGAATCGGGCGTATATTGCTCCGTCATGCGGCGCTCTTGTTTTTTTATTACGTACGCATAGCCCAGTGCAAAATGTTGTTATGTCGTCGGATTATCAAAACGTTGTTTACGGTAATCGTATGCAGTGGTCGGCTGAAAACATACACTCACGAACAAGTATGCGAATAAGTATGTTTTTGATATGTTTTGTCCCCAATAGTTGGTTCGTACTTGTTATTGATTTCTGTATGAACACGCTTTATAATTTAAATAATATATTATCACGTAATGAGGAAAATTGCTTCTGTTTTCAATGATAGCGCCAATTAATTATGGCGAACGTAATTGCATTCTACGCATTTTACTGAAGTGAACTGATGTCACCAAACTTATAGAGAATAACAGGTTACTGTCATATCGTTGTTTAATTTCAGAGAAGGAGACAGGAGCGGACGCATCGATGTTTCTTCCGGTGATAATCATTCCTGCAGCAGCAGTGTCCGTTGTCTTAGTGACGTTACTAGCAATGTGTTTATGTCACCTAAAAGCGAGGCGGAACTTAAAATCTGCGTCAGACGGAAACGTTAGTGACGTCAAGCGGTTCATTCACAGACAGATCGTTACCACCGACGCAGTTAAGCTGAGTCTTGTTTGATCTGAGTCCTTGTGTTGTATCAAAGATTTCGTAGGAAATTTTAAGTAACGACGTTATTTTGCAGTTTAGAACATAGTCGCTTTAATGTGATCTGTATGTACCTGATAAACAAGGGCTTGTGGAAATTACACAAAAAACTGTATAAAATGTCATCATTAGAATTGCAATAGATATTGGTACTTTGGACGCGTACTGTTTCGAAAATAAAGATATCGCGCTGTGTATTTTCCATACGATGGTGAATATTATTTCTGGCACTTTATTTCATGGATATAAGGATAAGAGTACTGCAATATTCAATATGCAGACGTTATAACACAGCGCTGTACCGGTAACTTTTACATAACGTATTTGACATGCTGTCCATGCCAACCTTTCTCTTGATCTGTGCGCATTTATTTAGCCGAATGTTGTTAACTTATTTGTCATTTGTTATATGAACATCGCTCTAGGAAAACCGGGACTGGCTCGTTTGCTTAAAGTGTCGTCCCAGATTATCCTGTACAATCATCACATACTAATCAGGGACGAGACTCTGCGCTGTAATGGTAGTTTTTGTTTGAATGAAGTTTTCCTTAATGCAAATCCAGTTTATTTGGAAAGTGTCGTCCCTGATTAGCCTATGAAGACTGCACAGGCTAATCTGGGACGACATTTAACGTACATGCATTAAGCCCTGTTTACACAGAACGTTGCTTATATCATGATGTATTGATATACATGTATACATTTTTCATGGTGTGTTTAATTGTTTCTACAATTGATTGTTCAAATTGTTAATTTATGTTAATATACAGTTCAATTATGTTGATGTATATACATTTATATGTTAATATATATGTACTATTCAATATTGTTCGTCCATGTTATGTAAAACATTTCTTTGAAAATACGTTTACATTTTCATGCATTTTATGGTGATTATTTTACACAACAAAAGATAACACACATCATTAATAGAATAAAGTATTTGCTAAATTGTTTTATGCATTAGCTACAGTGTTTTAGACGTCCTGTCATATATTTTGATGCGATTCATCCTCTTTCTTGACATCAGCCGTGCATTAACAGCTGGACGAATCAAATAGGCGCGTGATTTATATTAATAATAACATCTTTGAACTGTTTCTCTTCGGAGTGCGGACCACAAACAGCAGGATTTAAACAAAATATTTATTGTAAATTTGTATTTTCAGGTAATAACATTATGTATACAGTATAGTAAAAACAATTTACAAATTAAATATGTTATATGAATGCAATGTATAATTGAGCGGATTTTTCAAATCACAATCACATCATTTCAAAATGGAATTTCTACATAAATAACACTATATAATAGTTTTACTAAGGCAAGCAATGAACACGTCAATAAGGAAGCCTCATTCTGGGAACACTGGACCTGAATTCATGTGCGTAAAGTCTCGTCTCAGATTAGACTGTGCCTTAACTGGATTTTCGCTAAGAGACTTCTTTAAACGAAAATTACCGTAACAGCGGAAAGTATCATCCCTGATTATCAAGTGCGGACTGCACATGCTAATCTGGGACGACACTTCACGCATATGCATTTAGCCCAGTTTTCCCAGAATGAGGCGCAATGTAAACTAAACACTACTATTCATTCGGTTTTTATTTTATGAAAACACGTCTGAGCTCCCCATAATTGGGAGTTATATCTTCATTAAACGCCAACGACTTTACGTGATGTAAGTGCAAAAGCGAATTCTCAGTCACGTTAAAAACTGTCTGGTTCACACCTAAGGCACGTTTAAAATCCAAGAGTAACACTTTATCATTCGAGATCGAGCATAGCATCTTTCCCACCGGAAATGTGCAATGCGACAACTTCCGGTGAAGAACGAGGTTCGTACCACGTGATTCGAGATCGTTCGAAACTAATTGTATAAGTCCCGCAACCGTGAGATCACATGGGAAAGATTTCAATTGAATTAGCTGTAACTTCCGGGTGAATTCTTCGGCCCGGTGTTCTATGGAGACGGCAAGCAACTTGACGCTCGTTGACTACCAGGCTATTCAGCGTGGCGTGTGTAAAACGCGGCTCTACGGCGGGACCCGTAACCTCCTTATACCACAGGAGGGAAACCCGTATTTCTTTTGTAACTTCATTTGCCCAACAACTACACCATCTTTACTGTAAACCATGTAACTCGAACAATTTTTAACGAATCAACTGCACGCCGGTTGTTTTCAGAAATTTATCAGAAAAAACAAACATCAGTACCATTGATCCAGCAGTATTTCGATACCAGCTCTCAGAAGTTGACACTCTTCCAATATCGTGTTTGGTCGGACACAAATGTGTCCACATAGAGATTTTCCATGTCGAGCACTTTAAAGAGCTAAAACTCAATAAACAAGTCATTAAACGGTAGATTAACAGCACCTGTATGCACATAAACATTTTTCAATCGGTTACAATACCCATATTTTTATCGCGTCTTTCGATCCGCGAGTACAAAATCTAAACAGAAAAAAATCTATTTTTACTCTGAGAAACCCTTTAATGACGTCAGAGATTTTGTAAACACAAAATACGATTGGTCGGTTTTCATCAATTTCTCACTCACCTTTTTACGGAGATCCTCGGGAAATGCGCCCTAACCAATAAAAAGAACGCATGCGAACACATTGCTTTATTGAATGACGTCAGAGGATTCCCGTACTTCCTTTTAAAAATTAAAACTCTTGGTTGTTTATTTACAAATGATTATCGGAGTGAATAACACTTTTGATGGTGTGTGAACGACTATAAAATGTATTGTTATCTATTCATTAATGTTTATTGAACGGGAAATAACCGTATTAATGACGAACAGTATTGTAATCGTTGTGTTTCTGCTGTTTGAAACGATCGGAAAATGAAGCTTTATTGGACATATTTGTGTCCGACCAATTGTTTTTCTTTGAGTGTCAACTTCTGAGAGCTTGTATCGAAATACTGCTGGATCAATGGTACTGGTGTTAATTTTTTCTGATTAATTATTTTATTAGCTTTCGAAAACAACCGGTGTGTAGTTGATTCGTTAAAAATTGTTCGAGTTACCTGGTTTACAGTAAAGATAGTGTAGTTTTTTCGGCAAATGAAGTTGCACTCCTTGTTTCTATTGTAGCATATATACAAAAAAATACGGGATTCCCTCCTGTGCCTTGTACTCCACCTGTAAAACACGTACGTGATTTATTAACCGGACGAATGCAGCGAAATAAAAACGAATAAAACGCTACTGAATGTATAGTCGCTCTGGGAAAACATGGGCATGTGCCCCCGTTTTCCCAGAGCGAGACGCATATTGTATTTACAAACAGATTTGCGCCGTTGGTTATTAACATGAAATGTGCATTACACTGTTGGTGTCTTTATAAATATAAGGGAGTTTAACCATGGGTCGTTATAAAGGGAATTACATGCCAACTTAATGAGACCTAACATTAAAACACTTAAAATAACAAACTGTTTAGATGTTATCATACAATATTAAATTGTAAATAACTTTTTAAATGTCATAACATCGCAGTTCAAATCAAACTTCACCAAAGATGATACTCTTCAACTTAATCCCTCAATGTTCGTATGCTTACCATCGCACTTGAACTGTAGTTGTTTCTCCGAGGCACGATGAAATGATACAAAGAACGAGTATCAGCTACATGTATTCTAGTAATGTTTTATTTACCCAAGTGACCTTCATATGGAATAGATAATTTTCAGTAACTTCCCTATGCGAGGTCCTGTTCATGCATACAATGATTTGGAAAAACGAAATCTTTCTCTTTTTGAAATAGAACTGTCGTGAACTACGAAAAAAGTTTACAACTTAAAAACAGTCACAATAGCTTGATCTTAAAATATAACTGTTCTTCCTTGGTTAACGGAAATGCTCATGAATATTTTATCGTGACGTTTTAAAACGGTTGTGCACGTGTCAATATGACAACATTGATGCTAAACATGATGTCTTAAAACTTCGAAAACCTCATCGATCGAAAGGGTATAACTCGTCTGTATTGTACATGTATTATACTTTTCTACTTTTTCATGACATTGCGTTTCTTTCACTAGTCAATAAATTTAATAATCATACCGGGAAATCTGCTTTAATCTACACATTGAATATATTTGCTGTAAAACCAATCCTCTTATTTTATGTTCACCCGTGTGTCTACTGCTTCGATAACGGGTATATAGATGTTCAGATAGGTACGGTAAGTAATCTGTTGCTGACACTTTTATTGATATGTGTTGTGTCAGTAAACCCAAATAAATGTGTCATGTGTTGTATCATTCATTTAGTAAAAAATAATAGGAATATTCTGATTTACGAAGGAATCATATTATTTAAACAAACTGAACCTTTCTCTTTTTGTAAATGAAATATGCAGTGGTGAAATATTGACCAGTGCGACATATTTATAAAGAATTGCAAACGTGAAAACAAGGAAGAAAATATAAAATTTAAAAGCGCTGTTACTAAATCCATTTTTTTCTAAAAAAAAATGTGGGTAAAGTTAGGCATCCCCCGGGAAGCTTATGATTTTCAAGTTGAGCTGTGTCGAAGTGTAAGTGTGTTGTGAAATCGCGTTATATGCTTTGTTTTTATTGGCAATTACAATTGGTGCGTTTTAAACTGTGTTGCACTGTTAGTGCGTCAATTTTCGCAAGTAAAGATTAAGATTGGTTGCTTTTATATTGATTTACATAAGGTTCAATTAATCCTATATTTTCCAACTAATAAAAACAATTTATGTAAAATTAACCATATCATTTAGAAATGTTCATTTCCTTGACAGTAGTATTTTCAAAATTCCATTGGTGATGCATTCAATTAACGTCGTTCTGGGAACGATGGGCTTAATGAGAATAAGGCAACTCAATTTCTAATAACTTACATTTTTTTTTAAAACACATGAACACGTAATATAACATAACACGGTTTTGAAGGAAAGATGATTCTATAAGTATCACGATCAGTAACATCAAATAAAATCACAGTAGAGAACATACACTTTTGTAGCTTAATATGATTATCGCTGTTACTAAATGATTTAGTAAAATTTCCATTGATTAAGGCGAAACAGTTATAGAGACAAGATTAATACATCAATAATAATGGGTATTATTTCTGCTATGGATTTACCCTAACCATGCATACAATGAAAGTAAGGAAATGTTCACAAACAGTTTTATTGTTCATCAATAATAAAATGTTTGTAGATGGTCTATGCTTGAATGGCCATTTGTAATGCATATGACAAATTAAAATATTCACACATTATTTTGATTCATAGCAAATCATGTGTATGAGCCTCGCTCAGGAAAAATCGGGCTAAATGAATGTGCATTTTGTAATCAAAGATTAGCCTGTGAAGTCCGCACAGGCTTGTCAATATACAGAAGTGACGACACTTACCGCCTAAACTAGGTTTTTCGCAAAGAAAAGATTTCCTTCAAACGAAAAGTACCATAATAGCGGGGAGTTTCTTCCGTGATAAGCCTGTGCGGACTTAACGGGCTAATCTGGGACGACTTTTAATGTACATGTTTTAAGCCCTGATTTCCCAGAGAGACGTTCATACTCTATTTAGAAGAGGAAACTTAATACATGGCTGTTGTGAATTTAAGACAAAATATCAAAATGGGAATACTAAGGGCACATAAAGGACAAAATGTGGTTTTATGTAGTATTACAGGTACATAAATTCCAATCACTATTAAATACTTACAACACAAGACAAGACAAGACAATTTATTTTGTAAATAAAGGCCACCGGCCCAAAATACAATATACAGACATGTCATATTTTTCATGCATGAGTTGTGAATAGTTTTATGTTTAAACTTTTCGCATTAACATATATATAAATAATACAATTTTCTTCAATGTCAGATCATTATTTGTTTTCATCAGATTAATAAAATCTATTTCTTCTCTGTTTCCTGTATACCAAGAAAAAAGGTGAATGTTCTAAATTTAGAACAATAAAAAAACAACATGAAATTCGTTTTCAATGACACGAGGGTTTTCTACATTTTGACAATGTATACAATATCGAAGACCATGCTCTATGTCGTCCAGTTTCAATAAGAAACTTGTGGTTGGAACATCTGAACTTTGCAAATGCTTTTCTATAGAAGAATGGTATTTTAAGCGAAAGATATTTTTCTGGTTCAAGCAATGATTTATACATTCTATATGTTTCACATCTAGACTGTCGAATTATCTCCCTGACCATTTTTGCGTGTTACAACAAATAAGGCGATCTTTAAACAGTTGTAAAAAGACATCAACATTGCCAACATCCTGATAAACCCAGACATAACAAAATCCATAATTAAATAACATATTTTTAACAGAAGTAGCCCAATTTGTCCTTCCGATTTCATCCTGGCTTTTTAACATATTATAACAATTTTTTGGATATCTATGCAATGGCATGTGAATAAGTTTACACCAGTATTTAACACACTTGAAATGATATTCTACACATAATTCTAATCTACCAACATCCCCTTGGGCCATGCAATTGTTTGTTGACCTATTCAAACCAATAAAATCTTTGCAAAATTGAGCCTGTGCTTGTTCTATATTTTCAGAAAGGGTATGACCCCAAATTTCAGCCCCGTATAAAAGGATCGGCTTAACCATTGAATCAAAAAATTTAAAATACTCTTGAATGTCAAATTTTCCAAAATAGCCTTGGTAACTTTTTATGGCATTAATAGATTTTTTAGCCTGCATTGCCAACTTAGCTTTAGCCTTGGACCAACTTAATTTAGGAGTAAATAGTAGACCCATGTACTTGTACACTGACGTAACATTTACATGCTTTCCATTATAGAACCAATTTTCATATGACCGCAATGGGCCATCATTTCTAAATACAATTATTTCGTTTTTCTTTTCATTTACAGTCATGCCACTTATTCGACAAAAATCAGAAATACTATTTAATTGACGCTGTAGTTCAATAGCCGTTTCAGAGCAACTCGCAACATCATCGGCAAATAACATGCATTGTATATTTGGTATATCTTCCGTAATGAAAATTCCTTGATGACCCTGGTAACGCAGGTAAAGGGATAACTCATTTATGAATAAATTAAAAATGATCGTGCTAGTTACGTCCCCTTGCCATGTGCCAATGTTACACTTAAAATCAGTGGTAACATTGTTATTTATGACTCGCACGCGACTCCGTAAATTAGAGTACATAGAGACAAGGACATTATAAAGTTTTCCTTTTAAACCTATTTTTTGCATAATGTCAAATAGTTTATGGTGCAATATACCATCATAAGCCCTTTGAAAATCAACGTATAATACATAAAACCTTCCTCCTGGTTTAGTAATATATTTTTGTACCATGCTGTAATACGAATATGTTATCAATTGTAGAATAATCTTTCCGAAAACCTGATTGCGACTCATCTAGTTTGCCAAATTCTTCGGCCCAAGTACACAATCGTGAATTTACAATATTTCCAAATATTTTAAACATTACATTTATTAAAGAAATACCTCTATAATTTGTCGGTTCCAGTTTAGAACCGCATTTGCGTAAGGGAACAATAATGCTTTCGCTCCACATGTCAGGAAATACACCTGTATTAAGAATCTGATTAAAAAGAGAGCAAAATACTGGACATATAACATTAGCCGTGTTTTTATAAAACTCTGCCCCTATACCATCAAACCCTTATATATAAATATATACAAATGTATATAAATAGATTACATGGTATAACATATGCTAGTATATTACAATGGATTTACACTATAAAATGTGCGATCACAGTAGAGCTTATTACACAACAAATACTAATTCTACAACATTATTTTACTGTCTCATACAAATATGAATTTATAGAAATAACATTAAATACGTAATATGCATATAGTTATGATGATTTCATTGACTATCGCGCGAAACAATTACTTAAAATATAGTAGTATGACGAGCCATGCGCGAGGGTTACCTGAAAACAAAACAAGCATGAATCTTCCGTAGTATGCTTATAATATCGGATTATTAAATCTTAATGGCTTTTTTGTATCAACATAACTATACAAATATTAAAAATACTCATCATCGGCGCATTCACACTCGTAGAACTAAACAAATGAGATTTGCTCAATCTAAGTGTTCGCGCGTCTTACTTAGTTTAAAAAATACAACCATTTAGAATGTAGCTTGGTTCATGTTGAAGAGTGAAGAAAAAAAGTTAAGATCTCTTCCTCTGAACGTTACTACATTATTCGTGTATGAGGATCTGGCGGGGATAAGTGTTCAGATAACGAGCGAATATAATACAGCATAAGATTTGAAATATAAAGCAGTATGAGTATCCCACGACTGCTTTTTACAATTATATTACGTTGCCCCATGAATAAATACTGCAGTAGACCTATAGCAAAACACTATAGAAATTAATATTGCGAGAACAGTTTCAAACTTAAAAAAAAATAAAAAAATAATGGTGTACAGCTATATACAAAAGTTTAATTAAAATAAGTAAAATAAATCGGAAAAAATAATGGTTCTTATTTACATTCAAAGAACATGACATACAATATAGGATTTACATGTACTTATTTTTCCGACACACCTCTGTGCTTTTAAGCGTCATTTTTTTTACAAAATTCATTTTATATAGTTTAAAATGTTATTTTTTTCTTGTATGTTTTCCCGTCACTACTTGTAGCTTTAACCTCTAACTCCGTGCCTCCGAATCGCATGGCTACTGTAACCGCCTTTCTTGCCATCGGTTTAGCTACAGTTCTCGGAAACTCCACGTGGAACTGACCAACGAACTGACACCCTTCGTCAGTAATGTGATTGGGATCCGTTTTGTCGGAGGCAAAGACGTAGACAGTCGCCGACGTTTGGTCCTCACCTTCAGGGAAGTAATCCTTGTCCACGATCCATTCTCCAAGTTTTACAGCCTGGCCGCGAGTAACGTGTTTCCGAAACGAATTATATGCCCAAAACCTCCCGCCGTCTTCAAATCTGTGTTCAGTACTGTGTTTTTCCGCATTAAATTCCATGGTACACGACACGCCATACGTGTACGGCATTATTCGGGAAGTTATGATGTCCTCCTTATGTCCGAAAAGAACTGCACCGAGCAAGACGGCCAACTCCGTGATCTGAGGACGAACGACCGGGATGTTCTTTTCACCAAGCTCCTGCCTCAATGCCTTTATCACATAGCTCATCATCGCAAAACCTCCGACAACTATCAGCGCTGTAATAGGCAATCCTTTAACTTGGGGGGAAACAAGGATCTTATTTGTGAAATTCAAAATTTCTTGTACACCTTCATCAAACATTTCCTGGATGATTTTTATTGGAAATGATAGGCGCGAATTTGCAAACTTTATATCTTTTTCCCTCATGTGATCTTGTTTCATAATGTCTGAAATATTTTTGTTTGTTTTCTTTTCCCACAAAGTTTTCAGTGAATCAGGAATTCGGAGTCGAAATCGTGGGCTGGAATCCGAGTCACTTGGGTGTTTGACCTGAAATATATACATCGAAATATTACATCGATGGAATGTTGCAACATAGAAATATATAAAAACATATAATATTTTTTATTATGTTAATACCATGTGTCATTCCATATATTCATATATAATACAAATCAACATCGATGAATTCAAACGTTTAAGTCCGTACCTCTCTTTTTTGTGTTTAGAAGTCCATCCTAAGATCGAAGTAATCCATTTCATTCTCTGTCACAAATTTGTCCACGACGTCTTGGCCAATTAGGTATCTAAGCATCGTGAAGAACTTGTCATCGATCCTCATACCGCCCCATGGTCCGCCACCTGACATCTGTACATGTTCCAGTTGTCCCCCTTTGCCAACGCGAACCGTGGTGACATCAACTGTACCTCCTAAATCATAAATATATAACATGAATGCTTCCGGTTGATTTTTATATTCAACAGGGTGTTCTGGAGAGTTAAGCTGCAATTATATCACCATCATTTAATAATATAAACTATATATATATATATATTTTGGCCACGAATCATTGACTAACCGATTCATTTACTGTACTTATTCGTTCCAGACCTTGAAAAGAAGTTACAGTGAATCCGTGAAATGAAGAGCTCTTTCACAAACACTACTTATACCCTTACCGCTTTGTGAGCTATGTTTAAGGGAAAATAGTTCAGATGTTTCATGTCCCCGTTTGGCGTATAATGTGGGGAAAATGAGTAAACTTTACTGTAGAACATACGCGACTTCATATAACAAAATATGTTTTGTTATCCAACACTTAATTCTATCGATGCATCATTTTAAAATGCAACCGAACACAGTTTTCTGCTTGCGTATTGTCAAACATAACTGATTGTTGCGTCTCACCACGATCATTTATTATCTCAACAATTCTGACCTCCCATGTCGACCAACATTAGCACGGAGTCCGGGGCCGCGATGTACTGCAGTTTTCCTCCATCGCCATCGATTTCAAGTTGTTGACGTGTGAGCTGACTGCAGTAGATGGCCGCACATTCCGGTTCTAGAGCAATCGTCAGGTTTTCTGCTGAAATTCCCGCCTTAAAAGCAAGTAAATACGATCTTATAATTTTTTTTTTCAAAACGGAGAAAATAGTTAATAATTTCATGTTCTTCGGTCCAAAACTCATTCATGTAAAAAGGCATAAACACTAATTAGAAATCCTTACAATTCTGTACAGATTTAGTCGTCCGACATATACAAACATATTTTTGTCTAACAATATTTACGAATGAACGTGTAGGTATAGGCGTAAATTTTGTCGTTTTAAATTTGGTTGACGTAAAACGAAACAATTAAGAAATTATTCCATGATCAGATAGTTAATATAGTTTATTTAAAATTCCTCGTACATATTTCTGTATTGATTTAAGATTGGTATAATTTAATACCGACATTTAAATCAATCAGACATATCAAATAACTGTTTCTGTAAACAAAATATAGCACCCATATTTCTAAAATCTTTGCGATAACGAACACGTGGGTATGTTATACAGTGTACAATTAATGTACGACAACAGTTCGTACCACTTCCGTAGCTGCTTTTCTCATCAAAACCTTCGCACGGTCAGTCCATATAGCCGGGATTGTGATCACCCATTTAGTATCATCTTCTTTGTATGGAACTCCTGCCTCTTTAAGATTTTTTATTGCGTGGTCTTTCATGAACTGCATGGACTTTCCAAAGACCAATGAAGCTGGCAGGTGACGACCATTTGCGTCTTCCACTGTTGTATAAAGCATCATCTTGAACCCTCGGAAAAAGTACCAGTTCTCCCAGTCGGCTTCTTCTTCCTTGATTGTGCTGAACCTCTTGTCTGCCCGGAAACCGAACTCGCCCACCGACTTGTCGGGCTGTTTGACAAACATTTAAGTTATCATATTTTCAGTATATTTGGTATTACAATTTACTGGGCATGTCTACCAGGTAACTACCCGTTAACTATAAATAACGCCAGCAGATTGATCCTCATCGTCACGTGGTAAACCCAGGAATGCAAATTGTGCATGCGTTGTGAATTGTATACATTATACATATAAAATGATCAATCTACTTGCGTTATTTATAGTGTGTATATTGTTACGTCTCCTATTTTCGCGATGTACTTTCGATTTCACATCGCGTAATTTTATTACCAAATATGCTGAAAATATGAACTTTTTTCAAGTAATGTAATATACCAGTCGTGATATTTTAATCAATATAAACTAATAATAATTGTAAAAAAAAAGTATTTTAGAACTTTTCTTTTTTCGTCTTTCGTGGTTGACAGTCCCTTTAAACAGTAATGCGTTGATTATTCAATCAGCAGGTTAAAGCTAAATAATAAATGTACATTCATTATCTTAAAGTCTCTGATTTGTAGGCAGCAGACCAGCTACCGTTTTTTTTTACATTTTAGACAAAAAGACACACTCATGCACGAGTTTGGACCACGTCTGTGATTACTGGAAATACAATTTACATATGCGAGGAAACCACACCTCACGGTGTTTAACCGAATTAAGGTTTGGGAGTTTAAGCATAATTATGCAATTCTATATGGCTTGAAATAATAAAAGTGCTTCGATAAGTACGGTTATCGATAGCATTGGTGCAGCTTATTTTGTTCTTGTAAGCCATGATACGCAATGCAACTTAACGTCCTGAAAATTGATCCGATGAAAAATTAATGACATATCTCAATGCACAGGATGCTCTGTACAATAGTTTATGAATGCACATACACATGTAGAAATAGTTTTTAATATGTTTGTACCTTCAACAGCAGCGCAGAAGGTGTTTTGTAGCAACAGAGTCCACCCTCGGACCATTTCGTGTTGATATGGATGTCCAGACGGTCTCGTTCAAAGTCCGTTCGAAACTGCCAAGCGTACCCACTCGCGTACGATCCGAAATCGATCGCTATCACCAGGCGAGGGCCAGGGGACTTGAAATATACAAGCTTTTATTGGTATGGTTTTGAGTTACTATAAAACATGGCTTACTATAAAGTCGGTTAGATTATTAATATGTCTATTATTATACGTCATGAGTATTTCTATTGTATATAAGAATTTATGATAATGACGATTTGCGGGAAAGAAATTAACCGTCTTAGTGGCAGTGAAAAGTATTAGCTTTTAGTCAGTTTTCGTAAAGGTATGTTGTTTTTTAACCGCGTAAATATATTATTATTATTTAGATTGCCATCGAACAGTGCTTTGTCGATTTTTTATTTATTACAGAAATTATGTTGTATTATCTCGTATTTTCGTGATAGCAGCTTATTTTTTATATTATTGACAGTTATAACATATATATATATATATATATATATATATATATATATATATATATATATATATATATATATATATCTATATATATATATATATCTTCCAACTGTCTGCATGCACATGTGCATAAATATTGCAATAACATAACAGCAGTGAAAGCCTCCAGTGTCCAGTGTTAGCCTTTTCCTGAGGCCAATCCACAATGGGTACGTAATTATTGGGAATGTTTTGTATTTAGAAGTCAGACTTGTATATATTATATATGAACAATTAGAAGTATCATTATAATGCTAGTTTGATCTAGTTGCGTATTATTAATTGTCGAGATAATTTGATGCCATTCATAAGACGCATTTTATTGACGGCCACCAGATAAAGCTGTGTATATATTAATCATGGTCAGGTACTTTAATGTATATAAATGTATTTCATCCAAATACATGAAGAGCTGAACATATAATACACGTTTACAATTATTAACAAAAAGCATATGAGCAATATGTATACATAGTACACTATCTTACACTTCTTTAGTGATCAGCACGGTAAACATTGACATTATAACCAGAATGAACTTATATACACATATATTTGAACTAGGCAGGAAATTAAATTGATATTGTTAAGGAAAATAAATCTTCTAGTAATTGAAACAGGAAAAAACATTAAGCATGTGGTATAAGCATTAAACATATTATATCATAGTGCACAAACTTATTAGGCAATAAGTGATAATGCATAACGCACTTACACATGTATTTTCAAACCAATGCTGATCAAAACATACGCGAAAACAATCTGGCATTCTAGGTAAGAAAACGAAATTCTAGGATACCTTCTGTTTACTGATTATGTACTCATAGCGTATTGCGGTTAGATTGATAGCAACATAAGAAACAAACTGGCTAACACGTTACGAAAATACCTTCTTGAAAACGTTCTCTTAAGTATTTACGGCCACAGTGCCCGATCAAGTTTGTTCGTTGTTAAACGTATCCCTTCAGCCCACAATATTACGTTTAAAGCATTGTAAAGTTTGACGCGCCTGCGTTGACGAACGTTTGACACAACGATAGGGCTTAACCATTTTTGAGACACTTTGTAGACTTTTAATACATTTGAAGAGACTGAACCTAAAATTATTGTTGTGATATTTACATTACATTTCATTGAAGGAACGAGTATTGACATTTAGAGACGCATTAAAAGGACATTAATTAAATAAACTTGTTTTGTTTAGATACTTCATACTTATCTCTAAGATACAATGCCAAGCCACACGTACATATGCGCATATACATTATATTTCGAGTAGCTCTATCGCAGGGTTACTCGTGGCAGGCGGAGCGGCCCTGATCCCCGGTTGAACTCTGAAAGGGGACGGTTTGGGGGTCCGAGGGGCCAGTGGTGGACTCGGATTCGGGGAAGAACTTGCCATGGCAGCTGCTGCTCAATCACAACACGTTGTCACACACAATAATTGTATTTTCTTATTGTGCATATAAATATTTCGAACTCCATTAACAGATCTGTAATATAAAATACAATCACGACACTTTGGATTTGTATAGTAAAATACATATTCAAGGTTGATTTAATTCCGAATGAGTCTTTATAATTATTTACATTCGCACTTAATAAACCCTTGATTTGAACTTGCGATTGATATTGTTTCTTCATCCATACATTCCGGGTTTTCAATATTATTATCAAATAACATATATACTTGCTAACACGTACGTGTATTGAAAGATGTGTAATCAATTTCAAGAAAACAGGAACTATTACGTTAAAGGCGTTTTTATTATTACATCATTCATCGAATTTTCAAGCATAATATTGAAAAAATTATAACGCGAACAATAATTTCATCCTTCTGTAGTAAAACACGTATAAACAAAATGTATGGCTACTGTCGTTTGTTTTATGATTTGAAAGAAAATCTTCGTAGCATGTGTATCCGTAGTATCGGCCCTCTTAATGAAAACATCTAAATATTTGAAGTTAAAGATTTAATAACACACATGTTTAATACGTCAAACTTTAGTTGAATGCGTATTCTTGGACATAACAACAAAATCTTCATTAAAATCGGTAATGTTAAGCAAAATACTGGCGAGACAAAGCTCCATGTAGTAATAAGTAGCATGTACACCGTTTCTCATAATATCGGCCCTTCTGATTGGTTGCTAAAGTTTGTTACTATGCGCATATTATTTTTGTATAAATAGATCATTATTTGAAAAACCAAGTTATTGTTCATGTTTTTCTTAAATTACTTTTTTTTTCACAAATAAGCGGCTTATACAACATTTGATAAACCTACTATGAACCCAAAACAAACTAACACAATTATGTGTAATCATAATATCGGCCTGGAAAGCATGACAAAGATCGTCGTAATAGTCATTAACAAGAGCACCGCATAACGGGTGCCACGCTCGGCTGCGAAGCTTGTCAGATTTTGTTTTTAGAAGTCACAGTGACCTTGACCTTTGACCTAGAGACCCCAAAATGGGTGTGGCGTGTAGAGCTCATCAAGGTGCATCTACATATAAAGTTTAAAAGTTGTAGTTGGAAGCACTTTGATTTTGGAGCAAAATGTCAAGGTTTTAGCACGACGCCGGCGGACGACACGACACGACACGACAACGACGAGCTGGCTTTGACAATACCTCGGGTTTTCTCCGAAAACAGCCGAGCTAATAAACAGCAAATAACTTAGAACTTCTAAATGGAAACACAATTAATGTCCAACACTTCTTGAGAGGTTTTCGTTGAAGGCACGATATAATGAGGAAGGCCGATACTATGAGAATAAGGGATATAACAAAATACCACGAATACAAGTATTGTTTCCTAAAATTAAATCAAGTTGATATAATATATTGAAGAGCTGTGCCTGAGATGAATTTGTTACGAAAAATTAATGTTAAATATGCAAATAATACCTTAAATTAAAGCTTTTTACGCACATAAGCTGTAGTCCATATTCAAACAAAACCTGGGTTTTCCATTCTATTTTTGTAAAAGAAAACCAGTTGATACAAAATCTACTTACTCAGTATATTCGTATAAATTGAGGATCTTATTCATATGATGAACTGACACGGATTAGCGCTGTAAAATAAAAATACAAATTTAACATACTATTTATACAAATGTAAGGACACAATTCAACACGTTCAGTACAATTTCGTGTTACATCATTTATCTTAAATGTAACATTCGAATTAGGACCTCCCGTCCAGTTAACACGGGAGGCGGACAACGACAACGGGCGAGGCGTGGTAATGTTATGCGCATGCGTAAACGAGGTACTTCAATATATTCTGGAAATTTATGTATATAAATAAAGCGGTCAAAGTATAGCCTGGTTTATTTTTAGCTTGTGAAATACAAATGATTTCGGTTTCATTTTCGCGCGATGGAAACAACGTGGAATGAACTTTTCTCATGGAAAGAAAACAGTTTTTTCGGAAATTGTCTATCTTTAAGCGACTGTAAAGATATAATTAATGAATATGAATATTGTACATGCACATCGTTTGTACAAGTGCGGTCATCGAAGAATTTTGGAGTTTTGATTTCTCAGGTAATTATAAATGTATGATGCATGCTGATATCTGCATAATTATTATGATATAACTATATATGGTAGTTTAAAGGTAGTTTTAAGTGCATTTAACATTAAAAAATGATTAACAAACGCTAAAATTAAACAAAGGTAAGAGCAGTATTGCGGAAATCAGTTGTGAACATATTTTTTTTGGCGAATTGATAACATTAAGTAATTTGTAACATTATTAAACCGTAGATTGGTGCAAGACAATGGTGCCTTTAAAAAAAATTGTGACTGAACTTAATCATTAAAACCAAGCATCCATTCGCATAACCAAAATGAACATGGCCCCGGCGTCGCCAGATTTTCACACTATGTTACGAGCAAAACAAAACCCATAAGATACATCAACATGACTTGATAACATGTGTGTGATTATTTAGTAGAACATATTGCTATCATAAAGGTAAATGTTGAAAAACTTCGAGATACTACTTGCTATCAAGAATTACCAGAACCTTTATTATACTTGTCACCATTAGTTTTCGTTCATTCTAAAATAAAAAATATTATGTAGAATTCGACTGGTTAAAATTATAGAGAAATCGCTTTCAATATACTTAGTAGGATTTTTTAATGTTGTTATTAGCGTAATAACAACAGGAATATCATTGTGCTTTGAGAAAAGAATACCACCTACATGAACTGATGTCATCAACGTCAACTAGCAGGTAGAGGATTATTTTATTAAATGAGCAGAGCATGTTCTATATGTTGACAATAGAATACCATGTATTGACTGCTGTCATGAACATATAACAAGAGGCGTGGCATGGTCTATATGGCAACAATAAAATATCCTGCCTTGACAGTTGTCATAAACATATAACAACATAAAGAGCATGTTCTATATGATAACCATAGAATACTATGCATTGACTGTTGTTATGAATTGGACGTTGTAAAATAATATGAACTGTACACGGCACTTTGCGTGCAATCAGATACAGTACAAAAATTGTTGCAATATTGAAGGAACTAAGTTATGAAAATGATACAGTGTTTATTACTTTTATTTTATTCAGGAAACTGTCAAAATCATTTGCGAGATACCCCGATACTCAAATGGAAATTTACTACGTTCCGTATGTTGATAATAGAGTACCATGCCTTGGCTGTTGAAATAAACATGTAACAACAGGAAAATCATGTTCTATATGTTGACAATATAATATTCTGCCTTGCCTGTTCTCATGAACGTATAACAACAGGCAGAGCATGTTTTATATATTGACAATAGGAAATCGTGCCTTTACCGTGTTGTCATGAGCATATAACAACAGGCAGAGCATGTTGTATAAGTTGATAATAGCGAACCATGCCTAGAACTGTTGTAATGAACATATAACAACAGGCAGAACATGTTATATATGTTAACAATGGAATACCATGTCTTGACTGTTGTAATGAACATATAACAACAGGCGTAGCATGGTCTATATGGCAGCAATAGAATACCCTGCCTTGACTGCTGTCATGAATATATAAAAACAGTAAGAGAATGTTCTATATGTAAACAATATAATACTATGCATGGCCTGTTGTTATGAACGCATAACAACAGGCGGAGCATGTGTTATATGTTGACAATAGGAAACCGTGCCTTTACCGTTGTCATGAACATATAACAACAGGCAGAGCATGTTGTATATGTTGATAATAGCGTACCATGCCTAGACTGTTGTTATGAGCATATAACAACATGCAGAGCATAATCTATATGTAAACAATGGAATACCATGTCTTGACTGCTGTCATGAACATATTACAACATTAAGAGCATGTTCTATGTTTAAACAATATAATACTATGCATTGACTATTGTTATAAACGCATAACAACAGGCGTAGCATGTTCCATATGTTGATGATAGATTAACATGCATTGGCTGTTTTAATAAACATGTAACAACAGGAAAAGCATGTTCTATATGTTGACAATATAATATTTTGCCTTGACTGTTGTCATGAACGTTTAACAACAGGCAGAGTATGTTTTATATGTTTACAATAGGAAACCGCGCCTTTACCGTTGTCATGAACATATAACAACAGGCAGAGCATGTTGTATAAGTTGATAATAGCGTACCATGCCTAGACTGTTGTAATCAACATATAACAACAAGGAGAGCATGTTCTATATGTTGACAATATAATAGAAACAATTGGAGAATGTTCTAGATGTTGACAATAGAATACGATGCCTTGGCTGTTGTCATGAACGTATAACAATAGGCGGAGCATGTTCTATATGTTGACAACAAAGTACCATGTCTTGGCTGTAGTTATGAACGCATAACAACAGGCGGAGCATGCTCTATATTTCGGCAATAGAATACCATGCCTTGGCTGTTGTCTAGAGGGTATAACAACACTCGGAGCATGTTCTATATGTTGACAATATAATACCATGCCTTTTCTGTTGTCATGAACGTATAACAATAGGCGGAGCATGTTCTATATGTTGACAATGGAATACCCTGTCTTGGCTGTTGTCTTCAACGTATAACAACAGATGGAGCATGTTCTGTATGTTGACAATAAAATATCATGCCTTGACTGCTGTCATGAACATATAACACCTGATGATATATGTTGTATATGTTGACAAAAAATACCATGCCTTGGCTGTTGTCATGGACGCATGTTCTATATGTCGGCAATAGAATACCATGCCTTGGCTGTTGTCTAGTGTGTATAAAAACAATCGGAGCATGTTCTAAATGTTGACAATATAATACAATGCCTTGGCTGTTGTCATGCACGTTTAACAATAGGCGGAGCATGTTCTATATGTTGACAATAGAATAACATGCATTGGCTGTTGTCTTGAACGTATGACAACAGGCGGAGCATGTTCTATATGTTGGCAATAGAATACCATGCCTTGGCTGTTGTCTAGAGTGTATAACAATAATCGGAGAATGTTCTATATGTTGACAATAGAATACCATGCATTGGCTGTTGTCATGAACGCATATCGATAGGCGGAGCATGTTATATATGTTGACAACAAAGTACCATGCCTTGGCTGTAGTCATGAACGCATACCAACAGGCGGAGCATGCTCTATATGTCGGCAATAGAATACCATGCCTTGGCCGTTGTCTAGAGGGTATAACAACAATCGGAGCATGTTGTATATGTTGACAATATAATACCATGTCTTGGCTGTTGTCATGGACGCATATCAACAGGCGGAGCATGTTCTATATGTCGGAAATAGAATACCATGCCTTAGCTGTTGTCTAGTGTGTATAACAACAATCGGAGCATGTTCTATATGTTGGCAATATTAAACCATGCCTTTGCTGTTGTCATGAACGTATAACAATAGGCGGAGCATGTTCTTTATGTTGACAATGGAATACCCGGTCTTGGCTGTTGTCTTCTACGTATAACAACAGATGGAGCATGTTCTGTATGTTGACAATTAAAAAAAAAAACTGAAGAAAAGCTACACTGCGAACCTCCATCCTCTTCGCTATTAACGGGAATAGAGGCAAGTTCAAAAAAAGTTCGAGAACTGCTAAGCAAAATTCACAATCTCAGTTTCCTGATCCAGTCAAAAGAATGTCTTGAGGGTGTAAGGGAAACATTGAGTAGCGTAGTGGAACAGATGACAGAAGCATGTCAAAAGAGTGTTGGACTTTTGTTGGAGAAAACTGAAAGTAAGATGACTTGTATGACTGAACTTCCGAAGCGCCAAAGACGCAAACAGGAAGTCGCCAAGACAGGTAAAATCATGTAGAACAAAGATTTGCTCTTTTATGCATATTTTAACAAAATTAGTGTTACCGTCTCTTTACATATGCGGGCTTATCAATTGTCAGCAGTCACTCCTCAAACACATCTATTTCTTTATTGAGCAAATATGCACTACAGCAAAAGTTAAATGATTATATTATTCGATATAGCGCCTGAGTAAGCAATTCCTGGGGTAGGTGCTCAGATTTTCATTACATTGTACGTATATATATATACAGTTTTCTCGATGAAACATGCATATTTTCCAAATTCATTTCAGAAACGCCGTTTGTCGATGATGAAAGTTCAAAGGAGAACCCATCCGAATATGCTATACCAGGTATGATCCGAAAGGTGAAATATAATCAAGAGCTTATTTTCACCTATCGAATGTTTTGAATTAAAGAAAGAAAACATAACAGGATTACAATTCAGAAGACGCATACACCAGTTTAAATTAAGTAGGGAATGTGCCGAGGTATTCTGCTCTGTCTTATGTTATGTATTTTCAAAATATAACATTTGACGTTCCTGTGCACTAGTCTATGTTAAACTATTGAATCAGAATATGTTTTGTTCTTCGATTAAAAACATTAGCTCCCGGGGCAGAGCTGTGAATTGTTGCGTATTCTTGATACACGAATTGCACTCAGATCATGTTAGTAACCGTAACCAATATACTATATGATAACATTAGTAAAAGGTATTTATATTTCTGTGACTGTTTATGAAGTTAAAAAAATGCGCCAATATTTAAATAAAGAAGCTGTTTACATAAAATTTAACTTAAACCATTTGTAAGTTCCATTTATTTTAAATGTAAATATTACGCATATATTTGATATTTTTGTTTTGCATGGTTGTCTGAAAAACACCAGGAATGTTATAACAAGAAACCCTTCGGGATTCACGTACTTTTAACAGCTTTAAAAATGTTTTTATACAATCTTTAACACAAAATTTCAAATATATTTCTTAACTTTTAAAGAATTTTTTAATTATGTTTACAGCTAAAAAGAGAGGTAAACGAGCGAAACTGTCTTTGAGTACTAGAGGAAAGAAAAGGCCGGCAACTGAAATCACAGAGAAAGATATTGCTTATGAGTTCAATATAAGCCTACTATACATGATCATATACACATTTTAATTTTATTTAATTTGACGAACTTTTCTTACTTTTTGAATTTAAGAAGCTGCTACAATACTTATGCGTCTCTAAAATTGTCAGAAAAAGTACCTAAAAATTACACAGAAAAGAGCCAGTGTTTTAAAGTAAACAAACATCCAAGGACTCCATTAACTAAACTATACTAAAATCAAGTAAAATAATGCAGTATATGAACTATCGACTCGCGGAGCTCAAATGCTGCCACTTATTTTGATGTATGGTATATTCCATTTGATCTTGAAGTAAAGGAGTCATGGTTCAGGTCGCATTATTTTTTGAGTACCCCGCGTAATGGCCATATAATTTCCGGGAACTTAAGTATGTGAAGCTTATTAGTTTGGTATTGATTCGGTAAGCAATACACAAAATTAAAGCAATAACAAATATTCCAATATGTTAACTTTAAAGCGAAAGCGACCCCACATTCTTTCTGAGTCTGCCGTTATTGATTTGACACGCAGAAAAGGGTGAAATGATGTTGTTGTTTAACAAGTTTGGAAAATGCGATCAGACTCAAAAACACGCCTCAAAATGAACTGTGAATTGAAACTACTTACTTTTCCGTTATCGATAATGCTTTCATTATTTTTGTTTCAAAGCCAGGAAAATGTGCAAGGGACAGAAAAGGCAAACACGTGAAATGGGATGATAACTTTAAGAATGAAAATTAATTTAACTTTGGTACCGACTTTCAGAAAGGTACTTTCATTTAATGCCTTTACATATTCCGTATCCATAACCTCCCTCTCTTTCTTTCTCCCTCTCTCTTCGAGGTTGCTTCAATCTAGAATAAGTCTCGAGAGCGACTGTTGTATGTCGAACTTGTTTCAAAATGTAAAATCAATAAATTATTGCAAATATAAGGTCAATGTTTTGACAAACGCCGATGCTTTATTTTCCCAGCCAAGAACGCGGTAGAAAAAATATGGGCTTTGCCAGATGGCACTGACTACATAGCGGGAAAGGTCCATAACGTAAACATAACATACAATGACATTCGATTGTTGGATATTGGTGAATTGCTGACAGATCAGGTAGTTTGGTTGTACCATTTAATATATTTGTGAATAAGAGGCTAACCACATATTATGATCGGGCATGTTCATAGCCATAACGAGAATGAGTCCCGTACTTCAAAAGGAAGTATTTTTGTACTTGCAAAACTGCCATAGTGGTTTTTAGCTCGGCTGTTTTCGGAGAAAACCCAAGGTATTGTCATAGCCAGCTCGTCGTGTCGTCCGCCGTTCGCGTCGTGCTAAAACCTAAACATCTTATTAAGGATTTGCACATTGGCTCTAAAATCAGTTAAGGATTTGAACATTGGCTCTAAAATCAAAGTGCTTTAACCTTCAACTTTGAAACGTCATATGTAGCTGCATCTTGATGCATTCTACATGCCACACCCATTTTTGGATCACTAGGTCAAAGATCAAGGTCAATGTTACATCTTTTAAAAAAAGTCTGACAAGCTTTCTTTTATTCAAAACTGCAACCGCAGCCGAGCGTCGCACCCGTTATGCAGAGCTCTTATTTTTTTATGCTGTAAAGACTATATTGGTACCAGGGTTTTAATAACATTACACTGCAAGTACTGTATATGGTGGTTTTTTTATCCATATTATAACACATTGCTGACTATCCTCTTTAATGTCTTACAAACAATGACGATAATCATGGCACAGCAATAACTTTCCAGGTCATAGACGGTTATTTGGCCAATCTAACCCAAGCTGCGATCGACAAGGGTCAAATAAAGATCAAGCATGAACTTTGTTCAACTATGACTAGCATCATGAATGATTCCCATAAGCCGAAAAATAATAACGTAAATATATCTTTCATTATAGCGAACTAACATTAATAGAGTTACTTAATTCGTAATACAGTGCAAAAAGATACGTTACTGTTACTTTGGATGAAATCAACATAATTTTTGTTCGCTTTCTCTGTATAGTGTGTATATGTTATAATGCTCGTGGATTTTTGCCATAAATTCCTGATTTATTTACAACAAATTTAATTGTATTAACGCATCTGTTTATTTTCGCAGTGTTTCCGGAGGCTTACAGTTTTTGAACTGTCCGTCTGTCATTCCGCCAGTCAGTCCGTCCGAAAACTTTAACATTGGTCATAATTTCCTTATAAGTCATACTTGGATAATATGGCCTTGGGTCAAGATCTTTTCGATGACACATTAATTTATGACCTTGAACCCAGGATGACATTGACTTTGAAGGTACAATTAAAAAAAAACTCTTAACACGGGCCATATCTTTCTTACATGTTAATTGATTTACTTTATATTTTAACACAACACCCCTTGAGACAAGATCTTTTCAATAAAATTAATTTTATGACATTACAGTTCTGCTGACTTTTTTCAACTTTGATCAATAGTTACCTTCACATCTGGTGCTAAATCCAAGGTCAAATGACCCTTCGGAGGCATTGTCATTTTACAGTGACGGCTCTTGTTTTTACTTTTTTATTTATCGATTCACAGTACAGGGTTTATAATTACGACATGATTGTTGGAGCTTACTTTCAAAGGGGTAACCACTGGAATCTCCTGGTAAGTATGCTGCTATTGTTCGAATCTAAATATCAATGTCAATGGCAAAATTATGATGCATGAAAAACGCTATTTTAGTGTGTTGCAATTAATGAACAATAATGCATGCTTTGAGTTCAGATGAGTACTGATATAATCACGAGGGTCGCTATACTTGAGTAATTTCATTTATACAGCATCCAAAACGACAAAGGAAACATGACAAAATATTTCTAAGAAATTCATGGAAGTAGCGTTGAACTGCATTCAGCCGAGCAAACTTTTTGTTCACATCATTTGGTATTTATATGGCATTATATCGTCCATGTACTTTTATTACGAGCCAACCTCTAACTCGTGGAATTAAAAACAGGTCAACATGTGGGCCATTTATGTAGACTTGCTAGCATAAACTTAAATTACAACCTGCTTACGGCAAGATTACCTGTAAACAAATCTAATTTGTATTTTACAAACACGCTTACATTTATACCCCCACAGATTCTGTTTGGGGGGGGGGGGCTATAAAAGAATATGTTTGTCCCGTCCGTCCCTATCCCAGCACGTCCCGTCCGTACGTCCCGATTTGTTGTCCGTACGTCCCATCCGGACGACCCGATTTTGTTTTCACGAATGACTTTTTAACCAATAAACAAACAACCTTCAAAGGTCATATGTAGATACACCTCAATGAGTTTTGCGCGTCGACTCTCTTTCCGGACAGTAGGTCAAAGGTCAAATATACTTTGTCCTGATTTTTTGTCCGCACGTCCCGATTTTATTTTCATGAATAAGTTTTGAACCCAACCTCCAAAGTTCATATGTAGATATACCTCAATGACTTTTAAACGACAACTATCTTTCGGGTCATTAGTTCAAAGGTCAATGTCCCTGCGACCTCTAAATAAAAAACTTTAACATTGGCTCCAGAATGGAATTGCTTCGACCTACAACTATCAAACTTCATATGTCGATGCACCTTGGTGAGCTTTACATCACTTGTCAGACCCTCTTTCGGGTCCCTAGGTGAAAGGTCAAAGTCAATGTGATATGTTATAGCAAACTGTATTATTGACTATGTAATAAAAGTGCTTCCATCTACAACCTTCAGAATTCATACGTTGATGCTCTGCTATTAGTCTTACATGCCACATCATTTTTACTCCCCAGAACATAGGTTCTGGAGGCATATTAAAATCGCACCGTCCATCAGTCAGTCCGTCCGTCCGGATTAGTTTCCGCTCAATAAGTCAAGCAATTGTCATCCGATCTTTGCCAAACTTGGTCAGAAGTTGTATCTAGACAAGGACCATACTAACAGTTTAAACCTTAGGTGTTTTTCTTAGGAGCTGTTTTTTGAAGAAAAAAATGTGAAATTTTAATTTATACTATACATCCAAATTTCAGGAACATGTACACAGTACAAACCACTGTCTGAAAATCATAACCTGCCTTTTGCTTAAATGCATTACTATTATTCAAACACTTACTAATTTCAGTTCGCAGAAAACCATATTTTGGGGTTGCCATGTATCTTTGAAAAGAAGGACGTGCTCAACAAAAGAAAAGAGATTGCAGCCACTCTTCTTTTATATGAAGGTATCGATAAGTTTGAATGTAACAAGTGGTTTTTTAGTGGAAAGTTCAACACTTAAGACTATATTATGAATGCTTTTGTATCAAACAAATTCCTCATAATGAGTATAAGGCAAGTGTAGGTATATGTACAAGCCATCATGTATTAACGGACCCTTTACAGTTCATTTTTTCAATTTTTTCAAGCGCCTTATTTGTCTATCATAAATGTATGCCATTATCGAATTTTCGGAATAATATGTTAAATTGTTTGTATTATAACATTTCACATGACCTACATTTATCGTGCATTATATTCAGTGAATGTTAAAGAGTGCTGTCCTGCATGTGGTTGGAAACCAGAAGGGGAGGAAAAGTTGGTAAGAATTTTAAAATTTAAAAATCATTTCATTCTTAGATTGTAAAGTAGAATTTTTTTTCATCATTTTGCTCTTTGATTTACTCTCTCACCGTGTGGAAAATTAATAGATTCTATTGATCTATAATTTTTGAGTTACGAATCTATCGCTGTATGTATTTAAAGAGGAAACTTGGTAATCCGGTATAACAATAGAAAATTGTAGAATAGTTTACCGTTATACGCATTGAAATACATTCAGGCCAATATCTAGATCAAGTTACAGCTGAAACAAATTCACATGAGACACTTCTAGTCAAAACAACTAGACGAGTTATTTAATATTGAAAAATTGTCATATTGTTTCTTACTATGAATAGTTGCATGAGTCAATGTGGACGAGCAAATTGTTGTCTTTCAGAAGTTTTGAATGTCATACGGGATAAAATAAGGTTAACAACTCCCACCTTCGTTATATTTTATTGGTCGATGCTAAGTATGAACAATTAAAATAGTTCATGTCGGCATTTCCATATTACATGAAACGCAAATATATGAAGTGTTGTTTGCAGATGTATACTTTCTGACTATATTGGAAAAAACATAATTTTCAAAAATAAATATCAAACACTCGTTTTCAAATACAATATTCTGTGTTTCCGCTTGAACCGATCACTCAATCCCAATTGCGTATTCGGTAGCGTTATACGTTATGCATTCGTGTATGCCTCAAAGGGTCTCCCTGTTGGGTTAAGTTTGTAAATATATGTTTCTTGCTCAAACTCTGTTTAACTGGCCACTGAATTAAAACAATCTTGTATGTATTACTATGCTTTTTGAAGCCAGTATAAAGGGCGATATAATTATTGAATGTTTTTACTGAACTTCATTTTTTTATCTGGCATTACTCATGATCTGACAGACTATCGCAAACAAATTCATATGGGTAGATTTCACATTTAATTTACAAATGTAGCAAAGCCTCCTTCCAAGTTGGTGGATGGGGGAGTTATATAGGACTGTCTATGTCTAGTCTTGTTATTCTGTCTGTGTTAAACTTAACTTGAGTAGAATGTAACATTTAAATATGATGGTATTTCTAATATTTTAAATTCGCATTTATAAAATAACAAGACTGGCTTAAAACCAGATATAAAAGACTGAGCATTGTAGCAGAATGCTCTTCTGTGGTTGCATGTGTTATTCCACTCTAATTTGGAGGCATATATTATAATAATTGGGTACACATACCATTGTGATAAATGACGAGAGAAGCTTAAGAAATACCAGCAGATTTTATTTTAGTTGTATTTTGCAAATAAGTGCATATATTATAAGCACAGATTGTTAATGCAAGCCATAAATGACTAGTCAACTTTGCTTTTATATAGATGTTTTACCGGTATGTGTTTAACATATATGAGATGTGTTCTATATATTTGATGATGTTTCAGTGATAAAGATAATCAAATAATTAGTTTTGATTCAATAAATTGCGTTGAAAAAAAAATAATTACATTACAAAAAAACATATTTGATTGCTCTTGAAATAATGGTGTTTTTAAACAAAGACTCAAGGCAGGTTTTACAAATAAGGAACATACACATATATTTCTATCGTTAAAGTATAATTGCTTATACTTGTCAAATTGTTGCATAATGAGCGAATCAATCATGAAAAAGTTATGTTTTGATATTCTTATTTTATTATTATGTTGTATAGTTTGAGCATTATGACTGTATATTGTTTTGTTTCCAACAGATAGTTCGGAACAATGTGCTAAATAAACTTTTTTTTTTGAAATGTTTTATTTAAGTTTCTGTGTTATATATAATTATAAAGTGTGGGCCTTAATTCTTATTTTATTCCAAAAAGGAAGTCTTTAATAAGGCGTTAACAGGAGAGAGTATATAAATATTTTATTGTAAAAGTTTAAGCCTAATGACTGTCTATTGTTTTATTTCGGATAGATAGTTTGGAACAAGGCCCTTATAATCTATATTTTGAATGGCTTCTATTACTTTTGGTGTTGTATATAATTGTGCAGTGTTTGCCTTAATACTCTCTTTTGTTCCAAAAAGGAAGTATTCAGTAAGGCGTTTACAGTAGTACATATGTATGGCAGTGTTATAATGTAAGCCTAATGACCGTCTATATTTTGTTTCGGATAAATAGTTTGGAACTAGGTGTTAATAAACTATATTTTGAATGGTTTATGTTAATTTCTGTTTTGTAAATAATTTTATGGTTTTTGCTTTAATACTTTTTTGTTTTAAATAGGAAGTCTATAAGGCGCTAACAGTAGCATATAAATATGGTGTTTTTATGAAAAGCAAAAAAACACGTAGTACATTTTAGCTGTAAATGTTATGATTTAATGTGACTTGTTTTATAAAAAAAGCCTTAAGAAATGTTAATTAATTTGCAAAATATCAGTTCTTCATGCATCTTGCAAATATTGTATCTGACAAGGTCTGGTTACTTTTCAATTAAATCTCAGGTTATAATTTATTACAAAAACATAATGCATCACTTTACAGACAACAAAAAAGACCATTTGGAGTTTGTATTTACAGTATCGTAGAATAATTATTTTTCTGTTTTTTATTTATCAAATTAACAAATTTGTCTTTGCAGTTGATATTTTACTATAATGAGAGAAACTGTACATTATACTATCAAAACGAAAGTATTGTTAACGAATTTTGCCTTTGGACAACACTTGTTTTATGTTTATTGTTATATCTTAATGCATGTACGATATTTACTCAACATTGCGATTATCAATATTTGTGTCGTTTTTATTTACTTATAATTCTTTTAAGTACTGTTTGTTCTGATTAACATCTGTTTACATTACAACCATGTGTTGTATAATAGTTTTCAAAAATCTAATATTTTAATTAAATCAAGTGTTACATATATTTAAAAAAAACAAGACCGACATAAAATACGGATAAGAAAGACTAAGAATGCCACAACATCTAGTGACATGTGATGCAATCTTCTGCTGAACTTGTGAGAACTTTATTATTTGGTTGACATTTAAACACATGTTCGCAACAGGGAGATTGTGTATGCACCCCTGATCGAATGATCGGGGTTATATTGTGTTTGGCCTGTCTGTCTGTCATTGTATGCATGTGTCTGTGTGTCTGTCCCAAAACTTTAACCTTGGTCAAAACTTTTACAATATTGAAGATAGCAACATGAAATTTGGCATTTGGAGTGGTGAAATGGCTAGGTCATCCTTCAAGGTTAAAAGTCAAATATATGGCTTCAAAGCGGCACAGTAGGGGGCATTTTTGTTTCACAAACACAGCTCTTGTTTTCTATTTGAATGGATTTTGTATATAATTTCAAAAATAATGTTTGGTACTTAACAAATAAGTGCATATTTAACTCAGATAGATAATTATTGAAAAGCCGTACAAATCTAGTCAGTTTTACGTTTAAATAGATGTTTGATGTTATGTAATATATATGTGCTGTTTTGTTAAATATATATATGTGATGTTGTGAAAGTGAAATGTATAATGATGAATATTTATTATTATCTAAGTTAAATTAAGTTCAATTAAAAGGTGTATACATTAATTAAGCATATGGAATTTGTTTTGTGTGCATCCTTCCCGTACATATTTTAAAGCAAATACAAACAAGTAAATTAAAAACGCTTTAACAGCATGAACACCAAGAACACCACAAACAACTATAATATTACAATATCACCATGATCGTATTTATTGCTACAAAATCTGCTGATATTCTAGCTGAAACTACCATATAATTTAACGTGAACAGCAATCAATAATACATTAAAAGAGCACAAATGTTACTTCAAAACTAAACCTTTTTGTATTGACTTTCATTCACATGCGTGTGTTCACTTTCCCGGCCCAAAGTCGCATAATGTGACTACCAAGATTGTGTCCATGCACTCCTAAATAATAAACTGACTAGACTGCATATTTTGGGACAAATTTTGTAATACAGTGTCAATTCCTATGTAATTAAGTTTTAATTGAAGATATTCAAAGTTTTACAAAGATGACATTTAATTTTGATTTAGTCTCCATCTTTTTGTGGCGTAGATGGTGCGGGGTGGGGAACTGGTAAAAAAACACCTGTCCAGTATGTAATAACCATGCTTAATATGCTGATATCATGCCCATACTTCACCTGTTGTTATATGTTCATGACAGCAGTCAAGGCATGATATTCTATTGTCAACATATAGAACATATTTCACCTGGTGTTATATGTTCTTGACAGTAGTCAAGGCATGATATTCTAGTGTCAACATATAGAAGTTTCCGCCTGTTCTTATCTGCTCATGACAACAGTCAAGGCATGGTATTCTAGTGTCAACATATGGAAAATGCTTCGCCTATTGTTATACGTTCAAGACAACAGCCAAGGCATGGTATTCTATTGTCAACATATAGAACATGCTCCGCCTATTGTTAAACGTTCATGACAACAGCCAAGGCATGGTATTCTATTGTAAACATATAGAACAATATCCGATTGTTGTTATACACACTTGACAACAGCCAAGGCATGGTATTCTATTGCCGACATATAGAACATGCTCCGCCTGTTGTTATGCGTCCATGACAACAGCCAAGGCATGGTATTTTTTGTCAACATATACAACATTTATAACCAGGTGTTATATGTTCATGACAGCAGTCAAGGCATGATATGTTATTGTCAACATACAGAACATGCCCCATCTGTTGTTATACGTTCACGACAACAGCCAAGGCATGGTATTCCATTGACAACATATAGAACATGTTCCGCCTATTGTTATACGTTCACGTCAACAGTAAAAGGAATGGTATTATATTGTCAACATATAGAACATGCTCCGATTGTTGTTATACACTCTAGACAACAGCCAAGGCATGGTATTCTATTTCCGACATATAGAGCATGCTCCGCCTATTGTTATGCGTTCATGACAACAGGCAAGGCATGTTATTCTATTGTCAGCATATAGAACAGGCTCCGCCTATTGTTATACGTTCATGACAACAGCCAAGGCATGGTATTCTATTGTCAACATATAGAACTTTCTACGATTGTTGTTATACACTCTAGACAAAAGCCAAGGCATGGTATTATATTGCCAACATATAGAACATGCTCCGCCTGTTGTCACACGTTTAAGACAACAGCCAAGGCATGGTATTCTATTGTTAACATACAGAACATGCTCCGCCTATTGTTAAACGTTCATGACAACAGCCAAGGCATGGTAATCTATTGTAAACATATAGAACATGCTCCGATTGTTGTTATACACACTAGACAACAGCCGAGGCATGGTATTCTATTGCCGACATATAGAACATGCTCCGTCTGTTGTTATGCGTCCATGACAACAGCCAAGGCGTGGTATTCTATTGTCAACAAATAGAACATTCTCCTATTGTTGTTATACACTCTAGACAAAAGCCAAGGCATGGTATTCTATTGCCAACATATAGAACATGCTCCGCCTGTTGTCACACGTTCAAGACAACAGCCGAGGCATGGTATTCTATTGTCAACATATAGAACATGCTCCGCCTATTGTTAAACGTTCATGACAACAGACAAGACATAGTATTCTATTGTAAACATATAGAACATGCTCCGATTGTTGTTATACATACTAGACAACAGCCAAGGCATGGTATTCTATTGCCGACATATAGAACATGCTCCGCCTGTTGTTATGTGTCCATGACATCAGCCAATGCATGGTATTTTTTGTCAACATATACTACATTTATTACCAGGTGTTATATGTTCATGACAGCAGTAAAGGCATGATATTTTATTGTCAACATACAGAACATGTCCCATCTGTTGTTATACGTTCACGACAACAGCCAAGGCATTGTATTCCATTGTCAACATACAGAACATGTTCCGCCTATTGTTATACGTTCACGACAACAGTAAAAGGAATGGTATTATATTGTCAACATATAGAACATGCTCCGATTGTTGTTATACACTCTAGACGACAGCCAAGGCATGGAATTCTATTGCCGACATATAGAGCATGCTCCGCCTGTTGTTATGCGTTCATGACAACAGCCAAGGCATGTTATTCTATTGTCCACATATAGAACATGCTCAGCCTATTGTTATACGTTCATGACAACAGCCAATGCATGGTTTGCTATTGTCAACATATAGAACATTCTCCGATTGTTGTTATACACTCTAGACAAAAACCAAGGCATGGTATTCTCTTGCCAACATATAGAACATGCTCCGCCTGTTGTCACACGTTCAAGACGACAGCCAAGGCATGGTATTCTATTGTTAACATATAGAACATGCTCCGCCTATTGTTAAACGTTCATGACAACAGCCAAGGCATGGTATTCTATTGTAAACATATAGAACATGCTCCGATTGTTGTTATACACACTAGACAACAGCCAAGGCATGGTATTCTATTGCCGACATATAGAACATGCTCCGCCTGTTTTCACACGTTCAAGACAACAGCCAAGGCATGGTATTCTATTGTTAACATATAGAACATGCTCCGCCTATTGTTAAACTTTCATGCCAACAGCCAATGCATGGTATTCTATTGTAAACATATAGAATTTGCTCCGATTGTTGTTATACACACTAGACAACAGCCATGGCATGGTATTCTATTGCCGACATATAGAACATGCTCCGCCTGTTGCTATGCGTCCTTGACAACAGCCAAGGCATGGTATTTTTGTCAACATATACAACATGTACCACCAGGTGTTATATGTTCATGACCGCAGTCAATGCATGATATTATATTGTCAACATACAGAACATGCTCCATCTGTTGTTATACGTTGAAGACAACAGCCAAGACAGGGTAATCCATTGTCAACATATAGAACATGCTCCGCCTATTAATATACGTTCATGACAACAGCAAAGGCATGGAATTATATTGTCAACATATAGAACATGCTCCGATTGTTGTTATACCCTATTGACAATAGAGCATGGAGCATGCTCCACCTGTTGTTATGCGTTCATGACTACAGCTAAGGCATGGTACTTTGTTGTCAACATATAGAACATGCTCCGCCTATTGTTATACGTTCATGACAACAGCCAATGCATGGTATTCTATTGTCAACATATAGAACATTCTCCGATTGTTGTTATACACTCTAGACAAAAGCATAGACATGGTATTCTATTGCCAACATGTAGAACATGCTCCGCCTGTTGTTATACGTTAATGTCAACAGCCAAGGCATGGTATTCTATTGTCAACATATAGAACATGCTCATGTAAATTTTATGATCTTTCAATCAAATACTTGAAATTATAAATATTGGATTATATTGACATAGAAGCGCTGAATATTTAAATCTTAGACAAATGATCATTTTGAAAAGTATTATGTCTATATGTTGTTGTATATTAAATGTCTTCTCAACACGGTTTTCATAAATCCGTTACACTTATATGACCTTTTTTTTTAATTCGATAATTATTTGGTGTTTGGACGGAAAATTGTTCTAAATCCTCCATTTTTCGTATTCTTAAAGTATTGCCTTACGAGAAAAATGTGCATAGCAACGTGAAATTGTATATTTAACCTTTCATTTGGGAACGTATCGGTTTTGTACAATTTCGTTCGGTGGCAAGTCGAGACGCACACAGAGACAAAAAAGTACGTCCGCAATTATATGTAAAGCGTTAAAATGGCTAAATTCGTTACGATTTTTTTTTATACGGATCGCTTACATCACACAGTGATCTCCCTTTTACTAAAGTGTTAACTATTTGGATTTCGCAGGTCATGAACACAAATAATTTGTAATTATATTGAAAACTAATTATAGTGTCGGAATCGTTTGCTAGGTAGGGTCACAGCCCGAACCAGAGGATATTTCTTTAATGCCTGAGCATTATAATGTAACCGATTTATTAACTATTTACCGTTTGCTGGTCTGAAATCGTTTAACCTACAGGATTAAGCTGATGGTGATGTTAACTTTATTTCATCGTGCCTCGGAAGGTTGTAATGTTGCTCTGGTGAATAGTTTTGAGTTATTAAATTGCAATGAAATCGAATTTGTATTATCTTGTATTTATTTTCTTTTAATTACAATGCACTAGTCTTAGCCTTTATTTCTACGTGTTTGTTTTTTTAATTATTTATTAACTAAGATTACATATGATAATATATTTAAACGTGTTATTCACAAATGCATAGAATATAATAATCAAAAGTGCATGAAACATATAAATGTGTAACCATATACGCGTTTTCGTATAAAGTTTCACATATTTAGAACTATGCTTTGCAGTCAGGTTGCAACGGAAGCAATTTGAAAACGATTTATCGAGGTTGACACGAAAGTACGTAAGTAAAGTCTGTCCTTGTTCGAAACAAAATTTGTTGTTGCACATTTTACTTAAATATTAAAGTGACTTATACATGTTTACATTACATTTATATAATGGGATATATATATGTACTACATTCTATTTATACTCAATTTAAATATTTACTGATCACAAATGTCTTTTCTACCAAACTGTGACATGCTTTTTTACACCAATTAACAAAGATTTTTCAGTGTTTTGATATTTACTTGTCACATTATTGTGGTTACATGTGTTTAAACAACTGCAAGCATATCTCTTATTTTGAAAAACAACAACAATGTTTTCCTAAAATTATTTTTGAGGACTAACGTGTGTACTTGGTTATTGTTGAGATAAGGTTGAAATGTGCATACATGGTTGTTTGGATATAGCATATGTATCAATAATATGAGTACGTATTAACACAGATTTACATTTCTTGCAGATTAACTTAGACATTTATTCAGGCTTTCTGTTGTATTATTCTAAGCCAAACCTAACAAAGGAAAATCTAAGGTCAACCCTGCTTGGCTAGTTAAGTTGGACAATAATGACCGAACTGAACTTTTAAAAAGGATCTTGATCTGTAGAAAAGTTCTAAAAGGACATTGACAGCAAAATGAGAAGAAAGATTGAATCATACCTTTAAAAGCAATCATATTCCTTAGACAAAATGTCATGAAAATAACCAAATATATGCCTTATAAAGGATGTTGCATTTGACAACCCGAGTATTTATACTTAATTAGTTGTTTAGCCTGTATAATTATTGTGTTTATGAATGATGTAAATATTATAAATACTTGCTAAATGGTTTTAATGTAGAATATCGCGATTTTTATAATATGAACTTGTACTATTATGAACAAACTAAGATGTGTCATGTGTTACGATTGAGTAACCTATTTCATTGGGGATGATCTCAATAATGATAACAAAATTATGAAAAACATTTGTCTTTTATTGTCGTACTAATATATTACAATACAACATTTTATGCTGTGAGCATCGCATGACTGAACCTTTCAACTACAGAAGCTTGGCACATCAACTTAGATACCTACAACGTCTGGCCCTTCCACATGAGTGTGTTACGGCAAAGGGCATACATGTATATCCAGAGATGGCATTTGGTTGCTTTTTTGTCAAATTGTTTTTGTCGTATAATTTACTTTCTACATTACTTCAGGGCTTAAAAAGGGCGCACCGCCAATAATTAGAATTTTAAGTCAATGGGTTAACCATACTTGAAAGTTAAAGAATCGTTTCGTCTTATTCTATTTGTCATTGGGAATGTTTCTGCTTATCCTTCTTTCCTCAAGCAATCTCTCTTTTTCCTTCTTGTATATTGGAAACTATTTGAGGCCTTCCGTGTATTGTTTACTAAGTATCAACATTTTAAACATAGTGTCCATCTGTGCAGAGTGGACGATTGGTACGCTGCTTGTGCTGAGGAAATGGAGAGAAGCGGATGTATGGAGAACACCAACGATGTGCACAATAACAGTCATCTGGCTGACCGGTTCGACGGCAAGGTCAAAGACTTATGGCTGGACCTTTTTGACCTTATATCCCATGACTATCCAAACTTTTCAGAGCTAGATCGGTTGAATATATTGTCTTATATTACTCAGGGTAGTGCCTCGCCATTGTTCAGAATGTGCATATGCACAAACCATGTGATGAAATGTTTATAATAGCCATAATCTTAATGGCACTTGCGACCTTATCATGGTTGGCTAACTTGATATGATTTTTCTATTTGAGAATTGCTACTTGGCCTTTTAAAATCAGTTTTTTTAATTTACTTAAACATGACTGTCTTAGAGGTTAGCTAATCCTGAACAGCTCGTCAGGGCGATCAGTATCATTCGATGTCGATCCAAAATATTATTTTATCAAATACTTGTAACATAAGTTACCACATTATCTTGATATGAACGTTTGATAATTGGATAAAAAAATCTGAATGTGTTCTTCTTTATTTTAAGACGGAATTGATTTATGTAATTTTCAGTTCGTGTATCGGCAATATTCTCGTAAAGCTGAGGAGGCCATTGAAAGTTTGACATTTGGAAATGTCTATAAAGTGACACAAAAGGTGTTTATTACTGTACACTTGTATCTCTTGACTTAAGTCTCCGAGCTTTTGAAAGTGTCAATAAAGACATAACATAACTTAACCTCATATAAAAATGGTCCGTAAATACACAAAAGTGTCCTTCTTTAGCAAATATAGTTCTGTATGTAATATAATATGTGTTCATTTATATTATGTTCGTATGAATATAGGAGCTTAACATAATTCTTGCCGTCCGAAAAATGGCAGGTCAAGTGGAAAGAACTAGGGAAGTTATTGTGCAGGTAAACAATTATTATTGTGTGTGTTTATTATTGAATTGTTGTCCCTTGAGCCTGGTCGGGTCGGCGGGCGCCTTTAACTGTGTATCAAATTATAAAGTTTTCCCAATATGAATGGATTGTCATATAATTTGATACATTATATATTGTCTTGCAACGAATAGAAGTAGAATGTGTATTGCATATTGTATATTGACTGTTACACTATTGCGGTTTAACATTATAAAAGGTTCATTTGCTATTCGTTTTAACGGAATATTACAAAACAAATAACGGACGTAAAGACAAAGAGTTGTTATGAACTTGTCTCAACATGTTCTGTGCCAGTGTGACGTAATGATTATCTCTCAAAAGTAATGCCCTAAACAAATGAGTTACTACAAATTCAGGAATTATAATTCGTGTCAGCACACAATATACACCGTATTGCGATTAGACATAAATTTGTCTTACACATCATTGTACATGAATCACATTTTTTACATGTTATGTGTTGTGTTTTATAATAAACCTATCAATGTTCTGCCGTCAATGCATAATGTTTACGCTCCACGTGTGTTTTGTTTCCTTATATTAATAGTACGGGGACCCATATTTGCCTTAAAACATATGTTCGGTCGATTCTGCGAATATCGTTATGCCTCGAACTTAGGTACTTAGATACGTTGAAGTAAATGTCGTTTTGCGGAGCCAACACTACTTCATATAAAATATTTCGTGATTTTTCTATTTAACGAGTAATATGCAGGAAAATGCATAATAACAAATGAAGTATTACATTATTGGGGTAATCTGGGAGAAATCAGTCTAGTTGAATGTGTAAAGTTACATCGCATTTGAGGCTATGCAATTCGTGCGATACTACATCAAGAACCACATTGACTGACACAAATTCACAACGCGTTATATTTTATATGTATCATGCTCATTGTCCTGTGTTTAGCGTGCATCATTGACAGATTATCGTGCATAATACAACAAGATCAAGGTCAATAAACCTGTCAACATTCGGATATAATAATAGACGGATTTTCTGAAATTAACATAATGGTAAAAACTTGCTGAAATGACATGCATGGTGTGATAGTGTGGCGGAAAATCAATATTCCAACTAGGCCAATAGTAAAGCCTAAAACGAAATATCATTTGTATATATGCGTTTCTCTCTTCAAATTTATTATATATTAAATTTTGAAATCAATTGGAAAAAATGGTAGGCTTGTGGAGACGGCGCGTTCTGTGCTAGAACCAAAATCCTAACGAAAGTTGCTCCAACAGAAAGAAAAAATCCCTTGGTCCCACAATAATTTGTCAGGAAATTATGTGCGAATACAAATTGTAATCATGTACCTAAATAGCGACCATGGCGATGATTACTATTTTGCGTAATCGCCACCCAGCAAACATGAGACGTCTTTTAGACGTCTTTATTTTGTTGTTTTACGGTCGCGACGTCGCCGCCAAATAAACAACGTCTTTTCAACGTCTTTTTAGCGATATGATAATAAAGTCTTTTTAAAGACGTCGACAAGACGTTTTTTTGGCGAGGAAAATAATGACGTCTTTTAAAATACGTCGAAAAGACGTCTTTTTACCGAGAGAATAATGACGTCTTTTAAAAGACGTAAAAAAGACGTCGTTATAACGTAACACTATAAAGACGTTTGAAAAAATTGTAAAATAAACGTCTCTTCAACGTCTTCTTTAACAACAGGATAATAACGTCTTTTTAAAGACTCGACACGACGTCTTTTTGGCGACATAGTAATGACGTCTTTTAAAATACGTCGAAAAGACGTCTTTTTACCGCGATAATAATGACGTCTTTTAAAAGACGTAAAAAATACGTCGTTTAAATTTACCACTATATCAACGTCTTTTAAGCAACATGATAATGACGTCTTTTTAAATACGACGAAAAGACGTGTTTTTTCAAGCATTTTCAAACAATAACGTGAAGCAAGGGATGCTAGATTCCTTTTTGTATTTAATATTCTATTTCAATGATTTGTCACATGTTTTCGTGTCAAAGCTGTATGGATTGTTCACGTTGTTGTTTGTACTAGTTAGTTAAGTATTAGTTGGAACTCCGATAAACAGTAAACGAAAACAAGACCTAGCTGGCTTTATTTAAAGTTTGTGCGGCTTTAAAATGTACATGTAATATAAGAGGTGTCTTCACCATTTAATTGTGATGATTAGCTTCGTACCACGGAGACGTCATACCAATTTATGCTTATACTCATTTATTGGAAATTTCGTAATATATAATTATATGAATAAACATGAACTGACTATTAATTCTGATCAAATAACCTCTGGCTTATTATTGCTTACATTCATCTGGAAATAAATTTAAATTCAGAAAAAAATATATGAATCACAAAGAATATTTTTAATATTTAAAATATTTACTTTCATTATTGTTAAAAGTTATAAAAAAAATCGAAAATCAAAATAAATACATAATAATTCGGTAAATAGTTAATTGTTCATCGTGACATGATAACAGGGGTTTTCCTGCTATTTAAAAAAGGACGTTATTTTAAACAGACCCAATCACAAACCAAACGACCATTATATAGTATGATTGTGATTGTAGACAATTTTCGGCCAAAGAAAATGATAAAGTTCGTAAACAATAACCTTTTCACAACCCAAATGTACATGTGAATGGTTATTGTCGGAGTTCTTTCTCAAAACTAATTCTAGCAATCATTTTAGTTCCGCCTATTGTCAACTGTTGGGGGAACAACTATTTGAGAAAATGTTAAAAGAATGATGAAGAATTAAGTAAAAGTAACTAATGATTATATACAGTTTTCACATGCTAACAACATCATATTGTTACAGCAGTCACTGCACATAACAAGGGAAGAAAGGTTGGAAGGAGTGCGAACGAGTCAAGAGTACAACATACTCTGTAAGTAATGAACTGTCCTTTTCATGTTCTTTATTATTGTTAAAAAGGTATTTTAATATTGTTTATATGTGTTTCTTGACCTTTTTGAAAACCATTGTTTTATGCTTAAATAATGGATTTGGCATACAAGGTCATATTGATGATTGAAGGTCATTATGATTGTTTTAATATATTGACATATGTGCTCTTCTTGAATATTTATATATTTTAGGAAATACGTCATATTTATATTATTATTAAAATGTATAGTGTTTTGTTATTTAAGAACGAGTGAAGACTGGAACCAGGAATTTAACTTTGTTATAATGTGAAATATGAATGAACACTTGTTTAATAATCATTAAAGAAACGTGAACTCATGACTTGATTGTCAATTATTTTGATAAGTCAGTAAACCACCACAAGAGTTACATGTTAGATTGACACAATTTTATATTCATATCATTAATCATGTCTATGTATAACCTTGTGTATTGTGTAGCCTTTTCCTTTCGACATTAGCGGAGTTTTGAGAGAACATTGCATAAGGCGTCGTTTGTGTTCGATGGACACAACGTATATTGGTGTTAAAAATTACACAATTAAAAATGGTTCACAATATTTGTTAGCGATAAAAACCCCGAAATATAGCTTCTCAACATTTAATACACGTTTTTCAAGAAATTGATCACATGCCGGGCGTCCATACTTCATTTGGTATCATGGGCGTTGTCGTCTGAATGGCCACTGTCAAGAGGCCTGTAATGACCGCTCGGTAATTGTGTATATGCGTCTTCAGTGTTCAACTTCGCTTTGAGCTTAAACAACACATATGCCCATCCGCAGTTGATATTTCGCTTAATATTGTGTTTTACAACATGACGCGATTTATGAACATACAAACCATATATTACAGCTGTAAACTTTGGGATACAATGATACAACATAGCTTATTTTATACCACAGTCAAAGCCATTGTCAATGTCACCCGTAAGGAATACACCAACACAACTAACTATTCTACTTGTCTATTTGTTGTGTTTTAGAATATGGAAACATATCACAATTTGCATCGTGTAATCCACGGCATACACTGATTTTTAACAGTTATATTGTTAAATTTACTTACAATCGTTCAAATA